>NC_143015.1:91996525-92136525 GCF_055824585.1 Amblyomma mixtum | reverse complement strand
CATTGCATGAAGTGAATTGCATGCGCCCATTTAAGAAATGATCAATCCAGGTTATTAGGTTACCAGGAATGCCTAGGGACGAGAGTTTTGCGAGCAGGTGCGAGTGAGGAACACGGTCGAATGCTTTCGAAAAATCTAAAAATACGGCGTCTATTTGAAGGTTATTGTCCATAAAGTGTAGGATGTCATGAGTGAATTCGGCCAATTGGGTTTCACAGGAATAGTGTTTTCTAAAACCGTGTTGGTGGGGATAAAAGAAGTTAATTGAGTCTAGATGGCTGATTAAGTTAGACGATATAACATGTTCGAGTAATTTTGAAGGAATGCTGGTCAACGAAATGGGGTGATAGTTGGACGGATTTGTGCGGTCACCTTTCTTGAATATCGGAATGATTTTAGCTATCTTCCAGTCGTCGGGGACTTCGCCGGATTCCAATGATTGGGTAAAAATTAGATGGAGGATTAAGCTTGAGACTGAACTAGTATTTTTCAGGAGTTTGCTGTTTATATTGTCACAGCCAGCCGATGATGAAGTTTTGAGAGAATTGATTAAGGTTGCTATTCCTGTCGGTGTGATTGTGATTTGGGACATGGGTAATGCTGAGGTGGCTGGCAAAAAACTTGGACTGCTAGTTGCTGAGGAGAACACTGAACAGAAGTATTTATTTAGAATTTCCGCGCACTCATTGCTGTCTATGGGCTCACGGTCAGCGTCGAGAAGCTCAATTCTAGAGGATCGGAGTTTAGGGGAGAGAATACGCCAGAATTTATTAGGGTCTTTCATCCACCCATCCACCCATCCTTCCATCCTTCCATCCTTCCATCCTTCCATCCTTCCATCCTTCCATCCTTCCATCCACCCATCCATCCATCCACCCATCCACCCATCCAGAAAGGGGGCGGGGTTCGATCCCCGGACCAGGACGAATTTTTCTTTAACTACGAAGTTTCTGTGAAAGCTGTATAGCTTTCCTTTGTGGCCGTATGGCTGTGCTCGGGTGGACGTCAATGAGTAATTACTCCCTTATTACAAATCTACTCCACCTTGGGGGATTCCCCTAATACATTAGGTAAACTACTAGCTGTTATATGTAACTGTATGCTGAGTACTGACTCCTTTCCGGATAAAATGAAAACAGCTGCAGAAAACAGATTGCAGATTTATTACTCACTTTTTCATTCCTACATGCATTATAGCTTTCTTGTATGAGGTACAAGAACGACGGCAAATCAGAAAAGCATTTGCACTGTGCAGAGGGGAGCTGTTCATGCTACTATTGCTAACCTTCGGTTCAGTAAGTGCACTTACAGTCATGAAATTTATGCGCTTGAACATAGGAGCGCGTGCCTTGTAGCCTGGAGCCCTACTCGCGGCGATACGTGGCGGCCGATTTCATAAACAAAGTGGAAAGGGAAGTTGTCCTTCGGCTTGCCGTAAGCAGGGAAGGCTGGAATAACCCTTTCCACCACGTCACAGAAAGCAGCCGCCGCGTATCGCAACAAATAGGGCTTGAGGCTATCTGCAACGCGCTCCTGTGTTCATGCTCATAAACTTCATGACTGTACGACTTTTTTTCGAATATAAATTCTTGACACTTGAGAATATCTATAAGAAAAAACTAGCTATGCTTATTAAAAATCTAGTTACAGTAAATAAACTTGAGGAACAATGCTTAATTCCGCCGTCACAATTACGAAGTCTATAAGCCCCGTACAAATTAAGATTTCCAAAAGCTCACGTACCAGGTACAGAATTTATTGAACAGTTAAAATGGAGCTCTATATTTAGTGCTCGAAAATAACACACAAAGTAAATATAAAAATAAAGTTCACCATATACTGCCTTTCCAGGTGAACTAAAAGTGCCCGCCTTTATTCTTTCTCGCATTCGTCGACCGTCTTCTCTCTTGCTGTGTTACTTGCCTTGTGTGTATCTACTTCGAGTTGTCTTGTATGTTTTTTTTTTACTTACTGTAGAGGGTTCTTGTGCAGAACTCCAGAAATATTGCTGCTTGCTGCTGAATGTCTTCCTCCAGGACGATATGCCCTTGTCAGATGCTTTTTTAACACCTTTAACCTGTACGTCCTCGGTTTTTGTATTTTATAAACCGAAATAAACATTTATTCTTCCTATTAAAATCAATACCCAGGCTAATTTGAATGTGCTTAATACGATGGCGACGTCCAAATTTTACCAGGGCCACTCCATAATTTGGCCTACCCCTTCCCCAAATTTTGATCTTCTCGAAGTGGGACCAAAATGAATATCCAGGCTAACTTGAGTGTGCTTAATATAATTCTAACCTCCAAATTTTCACGGACCACTTCCGAAAGCAAAATTATAGTAGAAGAAAGAACAGTTATCGCTCGACCATTGAGTGCAACGGAGTTGCACCACTGTCAGTTTTACGGCATGCCATCTTCAGTCACTATCAAAAATGCACAGTGGTCGCTTGATTGAAGATAGATTTGAAGGAGAGATACGGGGAAAGAAGAAGTTAGAATTCTTTTTTCTCGACTAGTTGAATTAACTTAGGCGGCAGTCTCACCATTTCTCTTTCTGAATTTGAAAATGGTAAAATTTCTCGCTATAAAAAGTTCCATTAATAGCCCACGCAAGGCTACGCCCTCTTGGTCGGCTTCGAGTAGAAACGTCTCCGACATTCCAGAACATTCGACGCCATGGCTGACGCAATCCCTCGGCGCCGTGTCGGCGAACGATGGTGGAGGGGGCAGCCACACGCACAAGTCTAGTCGCTCTCCGGGGTTTCCTTCTCGCCTGTTTTACGACGCGCGCTGCCGAGATGCGTCCGCGCGCCGCTGTTTCTTAAGCATGACATGATTTTAGCTCCCGTTGTCGGCAGTGTGGTGACGTCACGCCGAGACCGAGAGTCAACACCCGGTCACTGAATTCCACTCATCCGGGCACTAAATTCCACACATCCGGCAGCTGAAACGAGAGCATCCGGGCACAGTACGAGATTTAACGAGACTCTCTAGGCTTTGAGAGAGGGCCGCTTAGAGCAAGAGGGGAGCTCCAGGACGAGAACGGCTTCGGGCGGAAAAACTGCTTCCGTGCCGTCCCCAAGGATGGCGTTGCGGTCCCACACTCACGCATGTGAAAGACCGGGCGCTGGGCCTTCAGCTGGGCCTACAGCAGAAGACTGCTCGCCCCTGCCGACAACGCCATGATTATGGGGCCGCTCACAGGAAACAATTGCGCCCACATGGACCAGTGCACAGTATCTGTGGTGTGGTGCAGTGTGTTGAACACTAGACCCATTTTAAGATTTTGACTAGTACCATCTACAACCAGTGTGTTATGCCCGTAAACATTTCATGCTTACTCTACTCTCGGTTACGGGAGAGGCAGAGATTTTTTTCTTCAAAATTGTGCCGAATTTCGTGGCACTGCCCCTTCCTTTAAGAATATTGTGTAACAATACTCACAAACCACAAAATTCGCGCGCACATGCATGCGCTCACAAACTCAATGGCGAATGCCCAAATACATATATCACTACAATGATGTTTTCATACACATAACACAATGCAATGGTAAGAATGCACTTAAAAACAAACCGCAATTCGGCAATACATTTACACAACATTATAAACAGGAAGCACAGAAGTAAGAGGCATACTTTCGACTATACTTCCAGAATCGGCTTACTGAGTTCACACTGAACATACTGGGCCTGCTTGAGAATTCGGGAGCACTCATGATTCTCTTTTTTTTTTTCGCGACTGCGGCTTTTCTTCCTGTCGCGGGTTCGGCTCTTTTTCCTGCCTCTACAGGCGTTTCTCTTCATTACGCGGTTTTGGCTCCGCTTCCTATTCGTACTATTGTCTGTGTTTCGGTTCAGACTTCGAGCCCTTACACTTTTCGTGACGCTAGCGCGTTGGTTAAGAACGAATTTAACGCCGGTTCTCACATGACGACTGCACTTGTCATGTGGTTCTTCTTCTAGGTGTGCGCTCTTCTGTTTGCGCTTTCGCCTCCAGACCGAGTCCTTACTGAATGCTGCGCACGTTCGTCTCAGCTTCTCTCAGTTTGCTGCGATGTTTGTGTAGCTCGCTTGCGCTCGACTCCAGTGTCTTCAGCTTAGATATCTCTCGTCCCATTCTCTTCCTGAATGTTCTCCAGGGCTTCTGATTTTCGGCTTCACCTGCTTCGGTAGTGTCCGACTCATTTCTTTTTCTTTTTTCCTTCTTCGAAACTCTTCTACGGGGCCGCCTGATTCGTTTTCACACGCATCTCCGGCATTGCCGCCACCAAGACCTCCGCCTTGGTGGCGACAACGCCGGGTGAAGAAACAGCTTTCACGAACGAGTAGTACAACCCAAAAAGCAGGTTTCCTGCTGCTAGGAGCCCAAAGATGGCATACTCAAGCAGTCGCATCATTATGGACTGATTTCCTCAAGAAGAACCTCCTAAATTACCAGCTGCCACCGAAGAAGACTCCTACCTGAGCACTGGTAGCAGTCCGACAGCGAACTTGTGCTTTCAGAAAGACTCTTTCAACAAAGCGCCCTCTATGTTCTTGGTTCGCTTCTAGAATTTGGAAGTTCGAAGAACTGAAGCATTGGCGGGTATTCGCATTTTTTTCAGGAAGCACGCTTTTAGTCGAGTACACAAGGTTGAAATTTAGACACAGCAGCGAAGTTCCCACCCAGGGCGAGCAGCTTCAACTGGAACTCTCTATCGTCTGGACGCCCAAATGTGTTGCGCTGCTGTGCTCTGTGGTGCATAGTTATGGCTCCAGGCCGAGGGTGACTATATGCGCATATTAAGGTGGACGGCGAAATGTAAGCTAATTCTCGCTCTTGTTAATCCTGAGCGATGCGGAGATAAATGGTAATGCTTTTGTTAACCTCAGGTTGTGATGAATCTCAGCATGTGCTCCGCACCATCTGTTCGTGAATGTTTCCACTGCTGTTGTACTGATTTTTTTTTTTCAACGTGGCGTTGGTCCTCTAACGAGAAAAAGGAAGGGCGAACACCTGTGCACATAATAGAAGAGATCCTTGACCTGTTTAGTCTCTATGCATGTTGGAGGCACGTTTATAGCTGTATTGCGTTAGTATTTCATGGCCTGGATCAGCGCATGAAGCGTTCATTATTAATTTTCCACGAGCAGGGTAATGTAATCCTTGTAGAGGTTTTAATTTAAAGGTAAAGTGGAGCCAGTTGGTGTGTGATGATTTACGGCCTTTACCAAATTAATGGTTTGGTTTGGTTTATGGGGTTTAACGTCCCAAAGCAACTAAGGCTATGAGGGACGCCGTAGTGGAGGGCTTCGGAAATTTCGACAACCTGGGGTTCTTTAACGTGCACTGACATCACACAGTACACGGCCCTGTAGAATTTCTCCTACAAAGAAATTCAACCGCCGCGGCCGGGATCAAACCCGCGTCTTTCGGGTCAGCAGCCGAGCAGTGGTTCGTCGATAGTTATGTGCACCTGTGCTGCGCCGCTTGCAGCTCGACTGCACATTTTATTTTGCCACATTTATAGATTCATATCGTGAACAATCTTCCCTTTGACAACAGCCGAACTATTGAGACATGGGAAACATATGTTTTACTCATGCTAAAGGTCAGCAATGAAGGCTATGGCTGAGCGGCCCTGAATACTGTCACGTCTAGCGCGAGGCCGAAACTGACCGCAAAGATAGCGGATTATGTTTGCTTCTGAAGCAGGCATCGGAGCTGTGCCACTCGACAAAACATGTACAAGCCCTTTAAGCCAGGACTGGACGTGAACATATTCTACACTTGAGGTGTGCGACCCGGCCGTACTGCGTCGTTCTAAACGTAAAAATGTTCAGACTAGCTGGCTTAATCTCAATATGTCAGTAGACGAAGAACGAACTTATTGCTTCGAACCTTATTAGAACTGATATAAATTCAGGCTTCAAAAAGCCACGCGCAGGTGAGGGAGGTTAAACTGCACATGCGGACTACTAAACAGTACTGAGTTCAAACGCAGGGTGTGGGAGCATTCAGAGTGGCATAAAATTTCGCAGCGGCCGTAGTCAGATTTCAGGCTTCCTGTAAACAGGATGCCGAACTGCGCTCTGTACATGGTCGTATATGCATGTACACGTGCTGCCGTGTACACGTGATAAATTATTTCATACTGAAGCGAACAAACACATAGGCGCTTAGCGCCGGTGAAGCAGCGTACATTGCGTAGTAAAGCCGATATGTGCACATGAGATCTATCGCGAACGCGGGTCGTCTTTCAAAAAATACTGCTGACCATACGTGCGCCCTAGAAAACAGCCTGGACGTGCCATTAATTTATGTCAGAAATTCAAAAGAGGAGGACAGAAAAGATGGGAGAGTTGGTTCGATTCCATAATTCCCCTAGCGGTACACAATTCTCGGAAAGGTGACTATATGGTTTCACACTGATTGCTTTCCGATTTCTAATCGCACGTAGGCTACAGAACCTAGCCGTGTTTTAGAAATGCTGTAAAGCATAAGTGTGCATACAAAAGGGTGGCGCATCCTAATGTGCGCGAGGTTTGCGTAGAATATTGCCATTCCCGAGTTCAAGGTATCAGCAACGGCAGTTGCATGAAATTGGACTTATAATATTTAAAGGGTGATCAAATCAAGTTTTTATTGCATGTTTTTCATTCCTCCTCAGTTAATACAGGCACACTGCAAACAAGGAGCTTGCGTGGAGGGGCCACGGTCCAACGGAGTGTGCTATTTGCGTCGTTTTTCCTGGCTGCGCTAGTCTAAAGATAATCATACCTGAAAAGGATGGCAGCAAATGAGAATTCGGGTTGGAGGCTTTCACTAAATGCGGTCCGCAGGAGATAGGCAGGAGGTGCCAGTGACACTTCAAGGCATTTTTGAAGCTAGTTCTCTCGGCCTTTAGGGTAGAAAAAACGAAGAAAAAACGGGAAGAAAAAATGGGTGGCAACAAGTAGGGCACGAGAAAAAATGGCCAGATAGCGGTTTCAACGATGGAAAAAGCGGTCGCCGATTACTCCCAGTCGCTTTTGCTGGGCGGTGCCCTCGGCATAAAGCCAGTGCCGGGCTGTTGCTGGCTTCAGTTGAGGAGCCTTAAAGTCATGGAGGTCGTATAGAGGCTTTCAGCGCGGCATCATCTTAGGTATCTGGACTCCGTTTTCCCACATAACTTCCGCATACCTAGATCGTCTAGGCTGGGCTGGTTGGTTGAAAGGCGCAGCAACACTTCAGTCATCTGCAGTACGCTCCTGCCTCTGCAGCTATACTTAACTCTATATGCACTTTAGAAGTCGATATACTCTTCGAATTAAAGAAGCCAGTTTGGGACTTACACCCCTGATAAATTAGAACTAAGGAAGATAGCATCAGTTGCTTGCCTTTTCCCCACGTGTGGGATTCTGAAACGTATATACTCTTTCGATTATCGTGATATGAAATCAGCATTCAGATGGTTTGCTCAGTTTTCATCTCGTGCGTTCATTTTGGGCGTTCAGTTTCTTTTAGTTGGTGTAGAGAAGGAGAAAATGGTAAGGTACCTTAAAGGTGCGCTGAAGAGGAATCTGAACTGATCTTTTTGCCGCGGGAACTCGATCTACACGTTTCGAGCATTCTTAGAAACTTCGATTTATTGCCCTGTGTGTCCAGTTTCCCTAATTAAATCGAATTAACGTCCGGCTCCCGCCTTCTTTTTTTAATTCTCCCTCGTACGGTGGGCGGAGTCGACCAACGCGTAGAATGCCTTTCAGCCAGCTCCGTGGTGGCTTTGCTTTCGCTTTATTTTGTTTTTTAGGTTTACGTTAATAAATGGTTTCATTCGCAGATAATATAGCCGCAAAATAAGCCCGCAGAAATAAAAATACGCGCGGACTATTTGCTTCTACGGATTGCTACGTATTACTCCGCCGATGGCAGACGGCAAGCCGCCACGGGACTGGGTGAAAGGCACTCCACGAATTGGTCGACTCCGCCCACCGTACGGGTGAGAATTAAAAAAGAAAAGTCGGGAGCCGGACGTTAATTCGATTTAATTACGGAAATCGGCCACACAGGAGAATAAATCGAAGTTTCTAAGTGTGCTCGGGACGTGTAGATTGAGTTCCCGCGGCAAAAAGACGAGTTCAGATTCCTCTTAGCTGCACCTTTAATGCCTTATACCAACTCTTTAACAATGACCTCGCTAACAGACAGGTTACTTAATTCATCCGTGCGGGATAAGTTGGTCCCCCCCCCCCCCCTGCCTCCGAGAGCTTGAATAGCAGCAGTGCCTTGTTCGAGCTTGTGATTTTATTCCTCCTATTAAAATATTTGTGGCAAAATAAAGTCATTACTAATACTGCTTAGTGATTAGGAATAATCAGGCTACGCCTTTCTAAGATACAGGTAAAACAGAAAGCAGCACATTCGTTAGAAATGAATAGACTGCCACTGAAAAAGATGGAATGGGAAGCATGCGACTTTGCATTTCAAAATATACAGAAATAATACTTTGTTTCGCATTTAGCGCTACAGCATTGTAAAAAAACGATAGGCCCCTTTTCTGCGGCACGCACCTTTTAGTAGACGCCACTCGAAGGTCGCAGAAGAGAGGAACAAACATACGAGTATATGTGGCCAGTGCGGCGAAGACCTCCAGCCGCACCATATGACGTGCCATCTGCATGCGTAGAAGCGCGCTGGAAACCCAAGAAGGCTCGTTGAGGAGTAGAGTCAGGTGACCGACGAAATCGCCTGTGGCAACAACCCTCAACATTCTGCTTCCGAGGTCGCTCCCCCTTTGGTGGGGGCGCGGTCTTCCTGAGCGAGTCGTACAGGATAAGTAGGGAGTTGGCAGCAGTAAGGATTCCGAAGAGCAAGCTCCCGGGCTAGTTGCTGATGCATTTTGTGAAGAAGTCAGCGCAAAAAATGGACTAGGGACCGAAGAAAGAACACATAAGACATTCACGAGAGCTCGTGAATTTGTTATGAGTCGTTGCTTCGGTCCATCGTCCGTTTTTTGCGCTTACTTCTTCACAAAAGGATTCCGAAGACGGCGTATTCCAGCGCTCGAATCATTCTGAAGGGCTTTACGTGGGAAATGGCTTCTTTTCTCCTACGCCCGTTTCCAGTTAACCTTGGTCGTTGAGGGATGCATTCTTAGGTGTTTTAAAGATGCATTTGGAAGCGGCTTGAAATGAAGCTCCCGCTTAGTTCGAGCTGGGCTAGTAGATTCAGTGAGCTCAAGCTGTGCTGCATTTCCACTTAGCCTCCCAGCTTCACGTGAACACAGATTTTCGCGTTATTTTCAGCTGTTATCAGTTAGCATTCAAACCCATCTTTAACGCCCATGCGTGGAGCCCCAAACACTCAACGTGTGTCGCGAATGCGATGATATGGTTCTGCGAATCAGTTGCGCTTATTTATACAGCAAGCTGTGGCAGTCATCATTCCCCACATACGGTGCTTAGAGGCGCCCAGTTATGCGGAGCCCAACGTGAAAACAAGGACGTTATTCTCAGTGCCAGTCTTCACTTGTGGCAATCTGTATGTGAAAGAATACATTCACCACGTTTCCTGGCACCACCAGCATATGCTAGGGACCCCTTGTTTCCGACAGTCTCTTTTATTTTATGCGTTCGGTTTGATTTTTTCTTGCCACACTACTATTTTTGGGAGTGGAATGTGCGAGGACAAGAAGTGCACGAGACTGCACGCAAGTGAGGAGGGCGTTTTGCCTGCACAGGTTTTTACAAAAACAGCTTGGTATCCATACTTTTATGTGGTTATTTTCGCCTGGCGAAGTACTTTTCTAATTAGGGAGTAATTACTCATTGACATCCACCCAAGCGCAGCCACACGGCTACAAAGGAAAGCTATACAGCTTTCTCAGAAACTTCGCAGTTAAACAAAAATTCGTCCTGGTCCGGGGTTCGAACCCGAGACCACCGCTTCACCAGAGAAGTCGCTCTACCAATTGAGCTAACCGGGACGGCAAGCTTATGGTAGGGCGAGAGCGAATTGATCAATAACTCGAAGTGGGAATAGTGTTGGTCAAATGTTTATAGGAATCCCCCAAGGTGGAGTAGATTTGTAATAAGGGAGTAATTACTCATTGACATCCACCTTTGTCTGAAGTACCTTTCTGCACCATTAGTGACTGAGGTTTTACTATTGAGCACGTGGCACAAGTGAGATTGTTCAGTAGCACTAAATGACTTTGTAGTGCTTTCTAACATTATTTTACCCAGCCATTATATTACTAACAGTACTGCTTAATGTCCTTGAATGAAAGAATGTAACACCTTGATACACTTCAAATAAAGATCTGAGGTATTTGCAACATGGTTTCGAGCAATCAAATAAGGTGTGACTTGAAACCAATATAAGTTGTTTGCGGGTGTATTTTTCGTTGGTGGAATTGTGCACACACCCAGCTCTTGTGTGCTCGCGTAATAGCGCTTGCTTTAAACTGTGGTGCCAAAGAAGTTATGCTTGGAATGCAGCTTTTTCCTCTGCGCCCCCTCTTGGAAATTTATTTCTTAAGAGAAACAGAACTATTTTTACTTTCGTACAGAAAAAAAAAACCCAGAAATAATCAGCCTTCTGGTACCTCGACGTTTCTTGAGTTCCTAAGTTGGTGGCTAGTTTTCGTTAGCGAGATTGAAATGAATCCTATAGTGGAGCCGGTAATCTTTTTGTTTGTCGAGCAGGCGGAAATCTATCTGTTTGCTTAAGGCTTTCGTTGGACATCTGATGATATTACACTTAATGATCCGTTTCGCGAACAGCGGGGTTTGAGCTTTGCGAAATGTTTAGGCATTTTAATTATTTTTTTTGCTGATAATAAATCTCTCAACCCCTTGTTACGTTTACTGATTTCCATGGCTAAAATTGCCACTAGTATGTCGTATTGTGTTTTTCATAACACGACTTCAGGCGGAGAGAACCATTTTTATCGCCGTGGTAGCACGTTTAAAGGGCATGCGAGTGTGGTCTCGAGTTTTGCTATCTTTTCTTTTACTACAACTGTCAGCCACTTCTGGTGTTGGCTACCATTGGCGAATTCCATGTTTGGAGCCACACCTTTGGAAAGACGTTAATCTTCAAATGCCAGTGGAATGAGATTTTACCGGACGTGACACAGGCTCGCAAGGTCAGAAGTTAACCGGTACCTCTTACTAGGGCGTTGCACAATTTCAGTAATATACCTCTGAGAAGCAAATACTGATATCCCGCGTTTCTTTTGATCCTGCACAAACCATACCGCATACGCCGTGGGGCTCCTTGCAATATAAATATTTGGCACGATGCCCAGCCAAGACAGGTAGTGGTCTGCGCTACCGTTGAATGCATTTGCACTCATACAATGTATGTGCGTTAGTTGAGAGGCATTTTAGCCTGTATTTTTAGTAGTAATGTTCGCAAATGGTGTCTGAAGTGTGTTCTTCTGGCGGTGGTTATCGGTAATGAGACGATTTAGATTTTGAGCAATGGTGCATTTCAAACGCTGCTGTTTTTTTCAGCCATGATGAGGGTTTCAGCCTCCGTTTGTGGGTTTTCATTGTCTTCGTTGTGCTGCATTTTGTGGGAATTCTAAAAAAAAAGAACAGAAAACAGTGCACGACTCCGAAAAGCCCAGCAAGATAACCCACCTCTTGTTTCCGCTTACAACGTGCGGGCCTTGATTTCCGCCACAATCGCACAAGAACATCGCTGCATAACCCGCGTTGGAGTTTGCCGCTCTTTATTTCACCTATAGCAGCAAGAACGAAAAAAAAAGGCGCAATGTGTTCACAGGCTAATATCAATGGGCGTTACGTAACCTTTTTCCGATAAAAAAACGTGAAGCCTATGTCTGAAACGAGCTCGAAATTTGATTGAAATGCTGTTAAATCTTATGCTTATGCTTCTCAAAATTAACGTGTTTAATTGCTGGAAAGCTGTTAACGAAGAACTAAATTCATTTCTTTTAGATTAATATGTTTAAACTATATATAACTACTCAGTAAGCCTATGTGAAAGACGGGTGGAGCTATTTGAAGAAATTACTTACATATTTAAATTTAACAATAAACTCAAGGTGACATGAGCTGCAACTCCGCTATAAACTTCAACGCAGCTACAAAGAGGAGCATCTGAGCTCTATGCCGCTGAAACAGAAGTAGGAACAGAGGACAAAGCTGATCATGCGTTTAGGCTCTTTGTACATCATTGGCGAATCGTGCAACCGGCGAATGTTTCTTATTAGACTGCTTTTCCTTCGGCACTTTGCAAGCATTTTATAACAAAGAAGAATGAACGTTTGCACGTCCTGATTACCTTATTAGATATTACTTGCCACAATTCGCTTTAACTCTGCGGTGGTTCTTAACAGAATCAGATACGTCTGAATAAAAGCAATCATTACTGCCATTATGCACAAAGTTTAATGTCAAGAAATTTTTTCATTAACGCGCTTTAAAAAAAACATTTTTATAGCCGAGGGTTCGACTGCATACCGTCTGGTCAGGAATCATGGCTTGATGAGATTCACTGGTCACTGCTCATGATCAAACAAAAATGACGTTTCGGGAGCGCTACGGCTCCCTTGTTCACAATGGATCTACACATTCACACTCAATCTACACAATACACTGAATACACTGAATCTACACAATCACAATGATTCATTGTGAACAAGTGAGCAGTAGCGCTCCCGAAACGTCATTTGTGTTTGACCATGGTCAGTGACCAGTGAATCTCACCAAAGCATTTTTATGTGCAACGAGGGATAAACTGAGATTGTTCACCAGAACAATCTTTCCTGCGTCTTTATGCGGCTAACTGAATAATAAGGCATCCTTCGACGAGTAGATGATGCTGCTGAGAGAAACAGTTGACGCTAAAGATTTAAATAAATGCGGTAACACAAGTAAAATGTCTCTATGTTCCACGCGAGTACAATGAAGGTGGCGATATTTCTGTAAAGAGGCCTTAACGACATTCTTCTATTCGCTACACGTAACCTGCTCAGCGAGTCAGAAATTTTTTAGAAGAACCAGTTTATTGTGTCAACACTTCATCACATACTTATTTGATGGGTAGCGATCTCGTTTTTGTAGGTCCTTGTTTTGGTGAATTAAATACGAGCATCCTAACGAACATAGAAACTGCAAGAAGTCTCGCGTAAAAATTGCAGCTGAGAGTTTTTACGAAGTTCCCAACGCATTCGAAAAAATTAAACTCAAGAATAAAGAAGAGAGCGCTTGGTACTCCTGTCCACATATCTAATGATAAATCAACGAATTTCGTATAACTGCAGAAAAACAAAGATATTGAAGTTGAAGACGCTTCAAACAATGTTATGCACAGTCCTGCTGCCTAGTAATCCAGCTCCAGTAAGGAGAAAGCCGAAAGCCTAGGCACAAAGGATCATTTGAAGCGTATACATTGTTTCTAGAGCAAACGAAGAACTCATACTATATTCACGCTAGTAAAAGCCATACCTGTCATTGCACTTATGAGCACTGCGATCACAATGGTTGCAAAAACGCAGAAGAAGCTGCTCCAAAGGTGCGACAGACGAAATAAAAAGAATGTCGACTCAGACCTGCAAAAAATGAAAGAACTTGGCGTATAAAATTTTTCGTTGTAACATAAGCAAGGTGAGTTAGGTTTTCAAGGGAGTATTCGGACAAGAATGCTTCCCTCAGGACCGCTTTCACACTTGGGCTGTGGTGAAGAAATATGCAGTAAATGCTGCTGGCCTCTTCAGTTATAATTGGTGCAGAAACGGTCCAGTATTTTCCTCTTTTCAATTCTCGTTTGGATGCTGACAGTCCAGAGCGCTTCTTTACTTTCGTGTTTGCCAGAAAAGAATACTCTATACCCAAGCTACAAACACGGCAATGCAAAGATGCTACGCTGAAATACCAGGAAACGTTAAACTCAGCCAGGAAAACCAAAAAATGAGGCGAAAAGAAGCTTCAGCGTTTCATAACCTCAACCTGGCACCTAGCGAACTAAGGGAGTCAGAGCAAAGTTGATTTTGTATGCCGGGGGCAGGTTGAAAATGCGGCAACCAAAATGCGCTTCACAAGAACAAAATCGACTTGACTGTTTAAATATGACAAATATATGCAAAAGAAAACAACGACACACCACATCTCCACTGAAGGCGCTTTACCAGTATAAAGAAGCCTGCGTAACGAGGAAAAGCGGAAAACATTCGTAAGTATCATTCCGAAGCTAGACTGAACGCAAAACATTTAGATTAGTGGCGACAGCTTTCGATGTCTTGCCATACCACAGAGTCCCGTTAAACGTTGATTGGTTTGGTTTGGTTTGGTTTGTTGGGTTTTAACGTCCCAAAGCAACTCAGGCTGTGAGGGACTCCGTAGTGGAGGCCTCCGGAAATTTCGACCACCTGGGGTTCTTTAACGTGCACTGACATCGCACAGCAAACGGGCCTCTAGAATTTCGCCTCCATCAAAATTCAGCCGCCGCGGCCGGGATCATCGGCCGCCAAAATTCGGCCGGAAATTCGGATCAACGAAATTCGGCCGCCGCGGCCGGATCAGCAGCCGAGTGCCGTAACCACTGAGCCACCGCGGCGGGTCTTATGCTATCAGGTGGTACGTCATTAGGTACTGGAGTGTTGCCGAGGAGGGGATGGTTGTCTTTTAGCTCTTCTGGAAAGTGGCCGGAACAAGTATAAAAAAACAGCCAGTCGCGCGGCAGCTCCGCATTTAATTTTATTTGGTTTTTAGGCTGCCGTGAATAAATAGCTTCAGTCGCAGACAACATAGTCGCAAATTAGACTGAAGAAAACAAAAATACGCCGCCGCGGTGGCTCAGTGGTTATGGTGCTCGGCTGCTGACCCGAAAGACGCGGGTTCGATCCCGGCCGCGGCGGTTGAATTTCTTTGCAGGGGAAATTCCAGAGGCCCGTGTACTGTGCGATGTCAGTGCACGTTAAAGAAGCCCAGGTGGTCGAAATTTCCGTAGCCCTCCACTACGGCGTCCCTCATAGCCTGAGTCGCTTTGGGACGTTCCCCATAAACCCATAAACCAAACCAAACCAAACAAAAATACGCATGGAATTTTTAGTTTACGTATCACTTCATCGATGGGAGAGCGGCAAGCCGCCACTCGACTGGCTGAAAGCATTGCACGTGTTGGCTGACTCCTCCTACATCCGAAACTCAGTAAAAAAACAAAAAAAAAAAACAAAGGTGGGAGCCGGTGTGTCTAATTCGATTTAACAGGAGAATGGGCCGCACAGGAGAATAATTCAAGGCTTCTAAGAACACTTGCAGCGTGTACATCGAGTTCCCGGGGTAAAAAGAGGAGCTCAGAATCCTCTTTTGTGTACCTTAAATAATTTTAGGTTGCTATTCTTCTCTGACTTGTAGGTACCTCGGGACTAATTCCCAGCAATGTCTTACCTTGTGCTTGGCGACGCGAATGTCGTGTTAACAGGTGAGACAGCGGTGTTTAGGTTGCCAGGGCAGTAGTCTAGGGACACGGGCATCCTGGGCGGCTTTCTTCCTGTTTTGATTATTTCAGCAATGTGCCACATTTGGTACGCAATGGTTATCAGCGTCCCCACACCAGCACCCTGCACGAATGGGAGATTGCTTTTATGTCAATCATTCAATTCGCTTCTAATTTTGCATACGAAAGCACATTTGTGATTTTTATTCATATTTATTTTATTTTATTTTACCCCTTTATCATCTCTTATTTGCAAGCCCCACGATGAATGTCGACGAAAGCACTTCTGTCTGCTCCAAAAAACCTAAGTCTTTGTGGACACAGTGCCGTAAACTGCTTTCTTTTTATCCTCAATGAAGCGCAGATATAACTCTCAAGCGAGCTTTGATTTTCGTGAATAATTTTGCTTAAGAAACGAATTGCGCCTGAGTTTCTGGGTTTACTGCCGCTACTACTACCGTTACTGACTCGTTACTACCGATGATAGTAGTAACGAGTCAACATGAAATACGTCAGCGTGAATTGGCCCGATATATTTAGGGAAAACCACCCGATGGAAATTTACCTCTTATAAAGCGTTCTGCAAGATTACGCCTCATCTTAACGACGCTTAAGCGACACTGCCCGTGCATTTGTCTGCACAGAAAAATAATGCCTTATTGGAATAAGCGTTTCGGAGCAGCCGTCTGGATTGGCGAAGGTGCAGGATATCCGTCTTGGTAAAGTCAGAAATCAAGATCTCAACCGAAATGCATTATTGAAACACACTCTTTGGTTTCGCAGAGAGAGAACAGTTGCTCCTAATCGTCACTTGGAATAAGCCGAACGTTTTTTCCAACCACAATTTTGCTGGTAGTGCGATATGTCGAACCGCACACTGTTCCCCTGCAACTGGTACTTCTCCTAACGACCCTCTTCGGTCACTTTTCGCGCGAGAAGACGGGTCAGCTTCACAGCCTTGGCACCTGCTGGGAGTGCTAGAGCGGTGAAACCGTGGGACAAGGTGAACTTGGGGTGCACTCAAAGGTGGCCTTCGATCCCTTGTGCTCATTTCCCTCTTCATTTTGCTGTCATCGTTTCAAGGCAATCTAAGAAATTAATGCCTAGCGGCGGCCCTCCGCCGCTGGTGTTTCCGCTCGCTTCAAGGCCTAAGACGTAGCGGGAACTCTGAATTTAAATAAGCGATTTTTAGGTTTCAAGTGTAATGATGGCAGGATTAGACATCTTATCATAGGCAGCAAAGTGTTCGTTTGGCGTGATAATAGCGAATCGATACCGGACATCACGCAGGCACAGCCGGTGAACTAGTCAATGGCGACGCAAGTATTTGAATTCCTTTGATGATAAAGCAATCGACGGCTTGGGCACACAGTGATTCCTAAACCTATCTATTAACTCTGTCTCGATGGTCTCGCGGATTCGTTGGCACCTTTGTCTCGTGACAATGGTACATTATTTGTAAAATGGCACGCAGCAAAAGTTCGTACAGGGATTTGCACTTTGGCCGGAACATGGTACAGAACTGGTGTCGTCACTAGGATCATCAATGGCTTTGCTCTGCCTACAGTCGGAATCAAGGAAACCTCCGTACTTTCCCCTCACATTCCTGCAATGTTCGCGGAAGTGGTCGTTAAAACACCTACAACTTTGTCCAACATCTCTCTTGCCACATGAAATCGGTGGACTGTACACGACCGATTCCGCACATTTCACGAACTTGTTCTCGTGCCGGTTCTTGCACCCAATATCGCGAGCGGCACCGGGATTATTTATTGTGCAACGTTTTCGGAGCTTGTGGGGGGCGAAAAAAACCACTCGGCCTTTTGCCCTTTGCCCAATCTCTTTTGCCGATAGGAGTTATAATAGGCAATGGCCAGTTTCAAATAAAAGTCCACTGCTGTTTTGATACGAAGCTGGCTTCTCCTAGCAACGTGTATCGAGCGGCGTGCTAGCGGAAGTATCTCCAAGAAGCATGTTACTAGAGTGGTTGTAATGTATTCTTGCTTGTAGAGTAGGGATAAATAGATCAGTTGCAATTGCATGTATCAAATTTTTGATATACCGAACTACTTCGCGACCGCTTTCGAGCTAGATAGATCCTGTTGACACTGCAGTAGTCTTAAAGGTGAAAGAATGTCGAGAATTTGCGTACATACCTTGGAATGGACGAAAGGAAACAGCGCAGCCAAGAGGCACAAACCAACGTACGGTGCTGTGATTGAAGAGTATACCATTAGGCATATCTGAAATGGCCCAACGAAGCTTTAGAGACTTTGTTAATTTTGCTAAGCGACGCAAAATATGTAAATGTCCTCATGGGGGATAAAAGTCTACAAAGAGAACAGAAAAGAATAAACAAGCAGAAAATATTCACTTTGTCGTAGACTTAGGTGTAAAGGAGCGCCATCTTAGCTCATGTGGATGCCTTTACACATAGATACACCATTTCTTTAGGCAGCAAAAAAAAAAAAAAGCCTGTAGCTTCGGTGTGCCAAGTAAATTTTTCAGCCTGGTAAGGAATGAAAGTTGAAAAGCTCCGCGAGAGTCTTCGCGGCAACACGTGACTTGGCTCAGGGGCTGTCCTAATTATACCGCAAGATAACAAAAGGAAAACTAGTTGTAGTAACAAGGACATATCAGAAGTAAAGCGATTCATTAGTGTCGCCCCCCCAAAAAAGAAAAAACAAATAACCGATTCGGTGCCAGTGGGGCAACACCGCTCACACTACATGTTTTCTCAGTATAGCGGCACATATTTGCTATACTTAAGGTGGAACGCAGCACGCAGGCTGCGCCTATCCTGTATAACAGTGGTCATTTCGGAAAATGTAGACGCATGGGAAAACCAACTTAACACGCCATCTTGGTGAAGTGAGAAGCAAAGATGCATTACGAGAAAGCCTGCGCTGTAGATATTTACTGCGGCGACTGCGATAATAAAGTAGCGACCTACAGACAGGGTAGCCAGGCACAAAAATTTTAAGGTACTTATATCGAAAAATTAAATATCTTGAAATGATGCAAAACGCTGTGGGAAGAACAGCAGTGAAATAAAGCGCTATATGAATAGGGAGCATACAGAGAGCCCACATACCCAATAATTCTGGACGAAAGCGTTATTGAGGGCGGAAACCGTTTATGAACGCAATTTTTTCACATAATACAAGATTTCACTATAAAAATTAGGATATCCGCAGATAACCTGACTGCTTTCTTGTATTTCTGTTGTCTTAACGTTTTTGCTGTTGTCAAAAACTTTCCCCATTAGTTTTTATGGCAGTCTTAACTGTTCTATGCGATAGATGGAAACACTTTAAAAGCAAGATTTTGCTACTTATCAGGATAATGGACAATTACCTTTAACGTTTCTATAAGGGTGTCTTACAATTTTTCAATTTTCAAAATTTTGTTCGAGAAGTTGGACATGATTTTGTTGGAAGGAAATTCTCGGTGCAAAATTTGAAAAATTGGTTCCTGAGGAGAAGAAATGACGCAGCAAGTGTCTTGCATATCTCGGTGGACACTTCAACCACGCCGTAAGGGAAGGCAGAAAGGTGGGAGTGAAAGAAAGGAAGAGAGCAAGAAGTACCGCAGTGGAGGGCTCCGGGTTAACCTCGACCAGCTGGCTACCTTTAACCTGCACATGCACATGGTACTCCGGCTCAGCAGCCGAGCGTTCTTAACCACTCAGCCACCGTGGCGGGGTGGGAATATTGTAGCAGCTGCCTTGTTTGGTATATGTGGCTGCTGTGTTTAAAAATTAGTTTCACATATTTTGTATTATATTAGCTGCATTAATGAGCCTGTTTAAAAGCAGCATTAACTTTATGTACTGAAGATGCCGGAAATTCTAGAGGGCATGCTAACTGCCATATACCCACAGACGGTGAACTAACCACAGTGTTGCGTGTACATCTTTGGGCAGTTTACAATAACGTCACTACTTTTCTTTCATTGTATTTCTGAGCGAAAACAGGTAACGTATTAGTGTGCAGGTGACAAAAGAAAAATGCTTAAAAAAAGTTTGCTACTTACCCTAGTTACGGAGCCCATGTATACGACCAGTGTGCTGTAAACTGTCATTGTTAAACCTAAAAACACGGCTAGAAAAGAGAATGGCATATGCAGACCGAATGATGAGGACATCGCGACGCCAGAAGAAGTATTGTGCTCTAATTTCAGGACTCAACCGAAATTGTTTCGCTCTGTAAAATTGCCACGCTGCCCCTATTTCGTCAACTGTATCTATCCGTACTGCTGAGGCTGGTACTTCTGAGCCATGGCCAATAGATACACTCTAAAACAGAAGGGAGTTAAAAGGGAGTAAGCTGTCCTCTAGTGCTTTCCCTTTGGTAAAGAGGAGTGTGCTAGAAGATAGCTTAGTCCTTTTTTAGTCCCATGTACATAGTTTTCACTGACGTCATAGCGGCCGCCATCTCTGGGTCCCGAAAGCGCAGCGCAAGCCTCGGCGTTTTGTTAACCGGCCCATGATCCATCGGTTCCCGCGCACACTGTGGAAGCTAGCCATAGTAACCAAAGGTGGCGCCTGTGACATCACGTGAAAACTATCTATCGGCGTATTAATATTTAGAGTGTAGGGTTCCAGACGTGAGGAACGTCGCGCTGCTCACGAGTTATATTTTCAAGGTCGGCTTTGATACTTCTCAAGCGTAACAATGAATACGAAAATGTTACTAGTGTTTTCGTAATATAACATCAGGTACAGCCATTACGTTGTTGCCTCACCTGCCATTCTGAGCAGAGAAAGAAAGGGAAAAGAGGGGCTCGTTATGACATACGTGGCGGAAAAGAAGGAATATAGGGGATGTATTTTTGTTTTAAATTTCTGTTGTTCGTTAATGCAATCTTAATGGGTAACTATTCTTAAAGATAACTGATTGCAAACCAGGAGAGAAACAGCCCCATGCTGCCGGTGGGATCTGAGCCCACAACCTCAACATTGCGCGTCCAGTGCTCTTTTAACGCAGACACCAAATGAGCCGTCGCCATAGCTCAGTTGGAAGAGAACCGGACGCGAAATTCGAAGGTCGTGGGTTCGGATCCCACCGGCGCATGTGGTTGTTTTCCTTCTGCAATTCTGACGATGCTTTTCGAGGGGTGATCAGTTTTACTTTCATGAGTAAACACCCGTTTTGAAAACTGAAGTGAACTGCGCAATAGGATGAGCGACAGATATTCGTAGAGCCTATAAACTGTGGCCAATGCCAGTGACGTCAAAGGCGGCTGTGACCCTTTCAAGTGTTGTGCATATATGGCCCCTTACATAAAAAGTGCCCCTGACCTCCTGTGCACTGGTATCCTATGTTGACACTATCTCTTAACTGCTGTGCAAATAAAATTTTTTGCGTGAGTAGAGCCAGCGTAAAGGATGCCTTGCTGTCCACATTGTAATATCTTCCAAAGAAGATACACAGCGCGAAAGTATTGGCCACTTCAACTTTGGTCATGTGATCATACTATGTTGACACTATCTCTTAACTGCTGTGCAAATAAAATTTTTTGCGTGAGTAGAGCCAGCGTAAAGGATGCCTTGCAAATAGGCATATTTCATGCAAATATGCAAATAGGCATATTTCATGCAAATAGGCATATTACATGGTAATGAAGCAAATGTTTGAGTTTACGAGCCACACTTATTCGCGAATGTCTGTCTCGAAAAGTGGGCCGAAAAGTGTGCAGAAGCACCACAGTTTACTGGTTGATTTTTTTCTTTAATTCACTATGTAACACTCTTGGCGAAGAACAGTTTTGATTCAACCTGGGTAATTTACTAGCTCAGTACGGTCTGATGACTAGCCGTTCAGCGCGCTCTACTGAAGCCGCAAGGAGAAGTCTATACAAATATGAAATATTGTGAAGAACAAAACACTCTAACGGATCTACAGCGCAACGACCGGTCGTGAGGTAGGTCACATAAGTTAATTTTTGCTTTGTGCTCCAGATAACAATGCTCAGAAGTGTTCTTGTGGCCTGTGGCGAAAGAAAGACTGAAAAGATATATTTGAATAAAACAAGTTCCAGGGCTAGTTGTCTTATATTTGTAGAGGTAAAGGTTTACTGTGCAAATGAAAGAACTACGCACACACAGAGAACAGATAGGAAGGCTTCTGCTCGGCCAGTAGTCTGCCTGTGCGTCCCTCTTTGATTTGCCCTGTAATATATTACCTTTATAAGGCTAAAAAGTGCACCGCGGTTGAAGGGCAACATATTTAGTCAGCTAGAATGAGCTAAAATTTGCAAACCCTTCCTATGCAACCTTTTAACACTGTCACGTGCTTATAAGATTCAATAATTAGACTTACGGGTTCACTGCCATCGAAAGGGACCGAAGTGTTTTAATATTTAGACATGCACAAGTTTACCTGCCTTCTCGAAATGATGATTTTTGACAGAAACATTCGTTGCATTTGTCGTGTTTCAGTACGATAATTAGATGGTATTCAAGTGGAATATATTACTGCTATGAAGATAACCTGGTCGTTTACGTAAGTCCTCAGCTACTGTCGGTAAAAATTAAGTTTTGCATGTAGTTTACGGCTATGAAATTTTGAATGCTTTTGGTACAAGCGCTTATAGTCGCTCTGCGCTCAAGGAACGCTTCGCAAAAGACCCAGGCGGCAACTCTTCGACAAGTGATGGACTGGGGCGCAAATTACCCGACGCGTAAGTAGCCCTTTCACACTAGCTGAGAAAAGATCATCGCAACTTTTTGCTCGACTTCACTGCTTATTGCTTCAACATGAATTTTTTTGATTACACAAATTTCGATTGAGAACACGGTACGTGCACGCTAGCGGCAAAAGTGCGGTTCACATCGCACTGTATTGTTCCGATGGAGTTAAAGAGCGGGAAATGGCAGCGTTCTTACTTGCGTCACATGTAGAACACAGTGCAGGTTTGTACCTGTAATGACGTATTTATAGAGAAGGCCGCAAAACGAATTAGTTCATATTATATGACACCCACGGGCTTATCTACATGCGTGGCTTCTCGGGAAAAAAGACGGCTCCCGACTTTGAGGTCTCACTCTAGCAACGATACCCTGTCACGGCTTGTGGAGCTTTCACTTATTTAATGCGTCCCTGGGCTACAACAACAGCACCGGTGTTTTTTCAAGCTGCCATTCTTCGATTATCCGCCCTATATCGAATTTCAGTTTTACTTCTTATTAGTCCCTTTCTTCGGGGACAATTCTTGTTTCTTAAATGGCGGAAATTCTTTCCATTGCAGAGGGCGTCTTTGGATGGGGACTTCACGAAAGAACATTCTTCGAGCATATCTCGGGAAGAGACGTATCATATGGAGGAAGTCACTAGTGAGTTATTGATTTTAACAGGGAAAATTTTATTTTCAATCGCAGAGCTTATAAGATGCTTCCAGAAGTAGACAGGAGGCCTTGGGTATCTTTTATACCCAAGGCTTGTGATAGGAATAGTAAAATACTCCTGTGTCTGAGCCCTATTGCACATCGATGTAATGTTAGCTGTAGGTAGCAATAATATAGGTTGCAGGGAAATTTGTGACAATAATTGCCTGAACATTCAAAAGACATGGCTTCAAACAACAAAATCGATACAGATCCTACAAACATACCACTAGGGTACGGAAGTGTTAGCATTAAACTAAGAGTTCATGACTCGTATTGTGAGCTCTTAATTACTGTCATAGATATATTAGATTGAGCTCACAAACAAGGCGAAATTAAGCACCGTTTTATGGCTTCAGAAAATATTGATTGTCATTTGAAGCACTGTTTGCATGTTCACCAGTGTTTAAAATTGTGCCTTCATACTGTGTTCTCAGAACCGCAAGGTTCAAGATTTTCTAAATCTATGTACTCTCACTGCGCGTGTACAGTTTGCTAAGGTTCGTATTATTTAGACGGTGATGAAACACGCGAAGAATTGCACTCAGCTGTGCAGCGGGTAATCAACAGCACATGCTCGTCAGCCTTACTGTACCAGTGAGCGATGACATCCACGTATAAAATTGTCGCTTGAGAATTAATTGTTGAGGACACTGTGCTGGAAATCAAAACACCAAAATGTTGCACGGATGTGAAAACGATGCTAGTAATTCCAAAAAAAGTATTGCTGGCGAGCTAAATTTCTTCACAATGACGAACATCATTCCGACAGTGATGAGGGCATTGACGATAAGTGCAAGAAAATAATAATCTGGCGTCTGGTATGACAAATTTAGTTCCTCAACTCAAAGTCACTTGGAATAGAAGAGTTGTGTCTGTAATGAGTAAAATTTTTCCGCACTGCACAACGAAAGCCGGACTCTTTAAATAGTGCTTTAGTGAAAAAGGACATCTGTCGGTATGTGCGTAGAACAGAGAATTCTACTCATGACAACAGTGTTTCACAGAGGTAAATTTGGCTGATGGCTTCCATGAACTGCGTCTTTGATATTAATTTGTCTAGGGACTAAAATTCACTTGCTTTTGGGATTGCTGTTTGTAATGTCCATGTTGTAATGAGGCATTGTTGTGGTTAATGATTACGGCAATCCATGTGGTAAGAATTCGTGAAACTTGGACCTAATTTTCATTTTTGTGCAATGAATTTGCATTCAGAACACCTCTAGAAATTCCGCAATTCGCATTGGTTCGAATTCGGCTCCTTAGAAGCCATAGCTTGGCTAATCGGTGCGGAGGGAAAAAAATGCAGGGATTTTAACTAGGTACGGCGTTTCTTGCCTAACTTTGCAAAGGAGGGGCTCAAGACATTAAGGGAGTGAAATAAAAATACGTAGAAGGAGAGTTAATTTTGCTATGTTCATAAAGTGTATGATACACTTCTCTACTTGAACTCTTAAGAGGCATGAGGCGCAAGGGTGAAGTGCTGCCGCAAGAGATATTCGTTCAGAGTCGAATCGTAATGGCAAAGCAGCTGTCGAACGGATGATGACATTATAATGTCTCCAGTGAGGTTTTGGTACTGTGCACGCTCTACCATGAAACATGACTGCCAAAAAAACTACACAAAATTTAATACTTTGCATTGTACCCGAGTACCCGGGTACAATTGTACTCGAGTACAAAAATCTACCACCGCCCTATCGCCGCATAAAATTTTCCAGGTTTCAGACGAGTTATGTGCTGTGTGCCATTGTATTGCAAACGCGCCCTCAATATCTACGAGAGCTGAAAAATTCCTTATGTTCAGCAAATCCTTGGGGAATTCATGACTTGACATGGGTAATGATACTTTACTCTGTAGCGCAATAATGGAAAACAAATTACTCATGAGTTCTATAGTATGTCGTCAATCTCGTTTTTTAAGGAGTAAACCGTTATGAGTAGTGTCTTCTCAAGAGGTTTCACTTTTGTTTTCCAGGATTCGGCACCGTTGTTTCTTCACTTTATGTTTAGTTCCGTGGTTGTACGTAAACTGCTGCACTTAAACAGATGAACGCAAACAAATAAAAGAACACATCCTGATCTTGATGAGACTGGTAAGTTGCCCGGGTGTGTTTGGCAGCACTGGTGCCGGAATATATTGCTAACTAGTCTATGGTTTACTTAAAGCTGTTCGAGGACCATGTGCTGTGCGGTGTCAGTGCACGTTAAAGAACCCCAGGTGGTCTAAATTTCAGGAGCCCTTTACTACGGTGTCTCTCATAGCCTGAGTCGCTTTGGGACGCTAAACCCCCACAAACCACAAACTTGAAGCAGTAACTTTTCCTTGAAGTTTTTTTAATGCCTTCAAGGTGGCCCATGAGTACAATCGTTGTCGAAGGCTTCTTGGCACATATTTAAATATTAGCTTCGAGAGGCTTACGGTTATTGTGGTGTCCGGCTATCGCCGCCGCCGTCGCTAATGCGCATGCGCGCCAATAACCTAATAAAAGGCCTGCGCCGCAACCTACGGGTGGGTTATTATCGGCCAGCCACGCACCGACGAACATGCGGGAATAAACGCAGCGTTCGTCCCCTGGAAACTTGTCTGCTCCTTCGCATGAACGCGCGCTCATGAACGCGCGCGTCTCATGAACCACGCATCACAACAACTGGCGACGAGGATGGAATAGAAGACGGCGTTCTTCAGTTTTGGAAGGCAACTGTTTCCGAATTTCACTCCGTGAAGAAGACTACCGTTTTTGCAGTGTGCGGAGCCGGTGACTGTCGTCATGATTGGGGCCGAGGCAGCAGTGACGCACTACGCTGGGCGACTGGGCCAACTGGAACCCTTCGACGAGTCCGCCAGCGATTGGGCTTCGTACGAAGAGCGGCTTACGTCGTTCTTGATTGTCAACGGAGTACCCGACGGCGACAAGGTACACGCCTTTTTGAGCATTATCGGTCCGAAGACCTATGGGTTGTTGAAGTCATTAACTGCTCCAGACCTGCCTTCTACGAAAAGTTTCGATGTCCTCAAGAAAGTTTTGAGCGACCACCTCTCCCCGAAGCCGTCCGTCATTGGAGAACGGGCCAAGTTTCACCGGAGGTGTCAACGAGAAGGCGAGTCCATATCTAGTTATGTTGCCGAGCTTCGTAAACTGTCGTAAACTGTCGCAAACGTGCGAGTTTGGAAGCGTCCTTGACGAGTCCCTTCGGGACCGCTTCGTGTGTGGCCTGCTACGAGAAGACATTCAGCGAGTGCTTTTCACGGAAGATAGCAAGCTTACGTTCCCGAAAGCGGTGGAGAGGGCTCTTGCAATGGAAGCGGCTAAAAAGAGTGCTGCTGAAGCACGCGGCACAGACGCCGCAGTCAGTGATGTGCACAAGATGCAGGCTGAAGCGCAGAAAACACGCAAAAGCTGTTTTCGCTGTGGTTCGCCAAAACACGCGAGTGAAGCATGCCCTCACTTGGACGCCACCTGTTTCAGTTGCAACAAAAAGGGGCATATCCAGAGAGCCTGGAGAAGCAGTGGTAAGACTTTTTCCAAGAAAAAGCAACTGAAAAAGAATGTGAAGATGCTGACAGTTGTGTCTCGGAAAGCTTCGACCCTCAGTCTTAACGGCGTGTCGGCAGCTCAGTGCGACGCTGTCACCGTACACATGACCATCAACGGCGTCTTGGTGAACATGGAGTTGGACACGGGAGCGGCTGTTTCCGTCATGTCGAAGACGCAGTTCCGTCAGCTCTTTCCTTCGGCTGCTCTGGTGCCTACTACAGTTAAACTTCGTACCTACACAGGAGCACTGGTACGACCCCAGGGCGTCTCTTCGGCCAACGTGCAACACGGCGACCATTCTGCAATTCTTCCACTCTACGTCGTAGACCACAAGGGACCACCTTTACTGGGCCGGGAGTGGCTCCGCGCCGTCCGGTTGGAGTGGGCGAAAATCTGGAACCTGAACAACATTACAAGGTCAGACACTCCTACTCATATCAGCGTTCAAAAGAGGCTTGACGCATTGCTGGCGAAGTACCAACCTCTTTTCAAAGACGAGTTAGGCACGATAACGGAAGAACGCGCCGAACTTTTTCTTAAACCTGGTATGAAGCCGAGATTCCTTAATGCTAGGAATGTTCCGTTCGCGTTGCAAAATGCTTTCGACGCTGAGTTGGCCAAAATGGACAAATGGGAATTATATCGCCGGTTATGACGTCAGAATACGCTACGCCTGCGGTACCCGTAATCAAGCAAGATGGTAGCATACGGATTTGCGGCGACTACAAGACGACCGTTAACCCGTGCCTTGACGTCGACCGTTACCCATTACCAAAGGTGGACGACCTGTTTGCAGCCTTGTCGGGGGGTAAGCATTTCTCGAAGATTGATCTCAGCCGGGCGTATCAGCAAGTGGTGATGTCTGAGTCCTCAAAACAATACCTCACGTTAAATACGCAAAAAGGATTGTTTGCTGTTAATCGACTCGCGTTTGGAATTTCGTCCGCACCTGCGATTTTCCAAAGAATAATTGACACCATGCTGAAGGGCTTGCACGGCGTTTGCTGCTACCTAGACGACATTCTGGTCACTGGTAAAAGTGACGAAGAGCATTTCACCAATCTGGAAGCTGCGTTAAAACGACTTCTTGAAAGAGGCGTTTGTGTCAAGAAAGAGAAGTGTTCGTTTTTCCAACAGGAACTTCGCTACCTCGGACACAGAATCAGCGCACAAGGCATCTCTGCAACGACGGAGAAGGTTGACGCACTACTCAAGGCTCCAGCCCCTAACAACAGGCTGCAGCTGCAGTCGTTCCTGGGAATCGTCAATTTCTACGGCAAGTTCCTTCCTAACCTCGCAACGGTGGCACAACCATTTTTCAGGCTGCTACGTAAAAACGCCCCGTGGTGCTGGGATGAGCGTTGCCAGGAAGCGTTCATCAAGATAAAGAGCTTGCTAGCGTCTCCGCCGATTTTGGCGCACTACGACCCGTGCAAACCGTTGCAGCTCTCATGCGACGCATCGCACTATGGTTTAGGCGCGGTTCTTTCTCATGTTTCGGATGATGGCAGCACAAAGCCAATCGCTTTCGCGTCGCGTACCTTGACCGATGCCGAGAAGAAATACAGCCAGCTTGAGAAAGAGGCCCTTGCAATAATAATTGGTGTTAAGAAGTTTCATTTCTACATTTTCGGTCGTTCGTTCACATTAGTCACCGACCATAAACCGCTTCAAACAATCTTGGGCCCAAAAACCGGTATTCCGACTATCGCAGCAGCGCGTTTGCAGCGTTGGGCTGTGACGCTGTCAGCGTACCGGTATTCGCTTATCTTCAGAAAATCAAGCGAGAACGCTGAAGCCGATTTCTGTTCGCGCCTGCCGCTATCAGTGGTGAAAGACGGAACACAAGAAAGAGAGGAAACTTTTTATTCATTGCGGTTGCAATCAATGCCAGTTTCAAGCCAGGACATTGCTCGAACAACAGCTCGGGACCCCTTGCTTTGTAGAGTGATAGATTTCATAAACGTGGGGTGGCCGGCGTCTGTGACTGAAAAAGATTTGAAGCCTTTTTTTGACAGACGCAGCGAGCTCACAGTTCACCAAGGCTGCATCATGTTCGGGATGCGAGTGATCGTGCCGGCAAAGTTGCGCAACTTGCTGCTGGACGAACTCCACGAGGGGCACCCAGGCATCGTGCGCAGCAAGCAACTGGCGCGCAGCTACGTGTGGTGGCCGTCCATCGAGGCGGACCTCGAGCATCGTGTCAAGGCCAGCGTAAGTTGTCAAGAACAGCGTTCCGAGCCGTGCAAAGCGCCCCTACATCCTTGGTCTTGGCCAACAGCACCATGGCAGCGCGTACATATAGATTTTGCTGGCCCCTTTTTGAACGGAATGTTTCTTGTTGTCGTGGACGCGCATTCCAAGTGGCCGGAAGTGTTTGTTATGCGCTCGACTACGTCGAACGCTACAGTTGACAAACTGAGAGCTGTTTGCGCGGTTTGGTTTTCCAGAAACCATGGTCACTGATAACGGTCCGCAGTTTACTTCCGAAGAGTTCAAGCTTTTTGTGAAAAAATTGGGCTGTCGTCACGTGCTTACTGCACCTTATCATCCCAGCTCAAACGGGCTTGCAGAGCGTTTCATTCAGACACTTAAAAACGCTCTTCGCAAGTCTAGCGGAGCGGACACATTACATCTGAGGCTTCACAAGTTTTTGCTTACCTATCGCAACTCGCCCCATGCGACAACAAGTGAGTCACCAGCAAACTTGCTACTAGGACGACGGCTGCGAAATCGACTCGATGTTGTCAAGCCAGCGGTGGGAGGAAAGGTTGCATATAATCAGTGCAAGCAATCCGTGGCTCGCCCACGTCGTGATCGTGACATAGCAGTCGGTGACCAAGTGATGGCTCGCAATTATCGAGGCAGATCAAACTGGGTCCCTGGTGTTGTGGGGCAGTCCGGCCCTGTGTCTTTTACCGTTCGTGCTAACACACCCAGAGGCAGTTTCACCTGGCGTCGTCACAAGGACCAGCTGCTCGCGCGGATCACGGATCCGGACCGCGAGGCATCTAACCAGGAGGGAGACGAGTTTCTGGCGTTTCCACCAAGCGTCGATCCGGTGACATCCTCCGCCCCTACCACCAGTGGTCCTGCCGCTTCGCAAGCGTTCCAGACGGCGGGTGCAAGACGCTACCCGACCAGAGACCGTCGACCACCGGACAGATATCAAGCTGGAGATTAGCTTCTTAAATTATCCAATATAAAAGGGGAGGGATGTGGTGTCCGGCTATCGCCGCCGCTGTCGCTAATGCGCATGCGCGCCAATAACCTAATAAAAGGCCTGCGCCGCAACCTACGGGTGGGTTATTATCGGCCAGCCACGCACCGACGAACATGCGGGAACAAACGCAGCGTTCGCCCCCTGGAAACTTGTCTGCTCCTTCGCATGAACGCGCGCTCGTGAACGCGCGCGTCTCATGAACCACGCATCACAACAGTTATCATCTGCATCTCATGACTTAGTATCCACGCCTTGTTACAGTAAGTTGGAACCTCCAAAAGAAATCTGTTTGCAGAACAGAACTTTGTGAAGATAGGCTTTGTTTTGCCTAAATATATGTTCCAAGAACATTTTAGCAGCCCCAGAATATTCACCCTAATTATACTTGCACGACGGTCAGCCTTCCCATATAATAATGTTACCGGGTTAAGTGTATAAGTGTATTTTTAAGATAGATACCTTGTTGCAGCGCAAACGACACCAGCCATGAACAGCCCGACGAATCCGGGTATATGTATTAGCTCTGTGTTGAGGTAGTACGGCACAATCTAAAGTGAGGAAGGAGAAAATTTCTGCGATCGAAATAATGAAACAGACTTAAGTTGTAACTCCGTTATTCTTTGTGCCTACAAACAAGGTTAATGGTTCTCTGTTCGTTTTATTGTGCTTGATATACTTCCAATACACTGTAGCGCAGCAAAAGACGAGGACACAAGAGACGAGAGACGAACACCACGTATCGTCTCTTGTGTCCTCGTCTTTTGCTGCGCTATAGTGTATTGGAAATATGTACCAACAAGCCCAAAAAGCCGCGCTACTGTATATACTCTCGTCTACTTGTCGACTGAGTACTGCTCATCATCATCATCATTATCATTTATTAACCATGAAGGGTCCCGTGGGGACATTACATAAGATCCGTGGGGACATTACATTGATGGCACACATCATTGTGAATCCGGGCAGCGAATGAAGGCATTTATTTGCAGAAAAGGTGGACAGTAGGCGCTGCATACTTCTAAGTGCTCAACTCCGACCATAAATTCTCAATGCGCCAAGAAATATAAATGAAGCGTTTATCGTTTACGTTACGCAACAGAGAGACATAATGTGCAATGAACCAATGTTGGACTTAATTAATTTTCAACTGCAGTTGGATGGCGGATCTCGCTGTCACATCATTCTTTCTTTTTAAAAGATCCGAGCGATGTTTATGGATTCTCATAACACTTTTCACCCCATTAAGAAGGTTCTTAATGCCAGCTGCTCTTTAAGAATCGAGTTGTTCATTTGCTACGAGGAGTTACTTATTCTGTCGACGTGGGAAGGTGGCCGTTTTTCGTTGTATTCTAAGACTGTTTTCTTGATAGTTTACCATCAGTTACATACAATCGACAGAAATGAAAGTAATTATACGTGCTTTGTAACAATATGCATTTGAACAAATATACTAGGCCTTGATGCGACATTCGACAGAGGATACAGTCAAATGCTGAAGTTATAACTTCGAAAAGCATATTAAAATCCTTAAATCTCTAACATTTTCTCTGGTTTATTATCAAAGTCGCTCAAAATCACACTGTTTTGACAATGTTATATTATCTAAGTCACTTTCAAATCAAATTGTTTTGACAATGTCTAGCCAATCATGAAATTGTGGCAGCAACTAATAATGTTTGCAGACTGCTAAAAACTTTTTTTTGATGAAGGCATTAAAAAGTTTTTTTTTCTTAAGTTATAATTGAGCTGCAAATTAAACTTCGTGCAGTAGTAGATGATTGATACTGTCAATAGAAGCGTTAAAATTCTAATGGATGAGAAAAATTGCGCAATACACAACTACAGTCAACAGAGCAGAAAATGTTTGAAAGATCTATCTGTTCATCAGGAGAGAAAAGAAAAAAAAAAACATGCCTCTAAACTGTCAACGCGCTCAGTACGCTTCAGATATCAGTGACTAAGATATATGCACGTAAGGTTCTAGTTAGAAAACTTTTAAAGTGAGATAAAATTGTTAGTGCCGAAGATTCGGGGGATGAAAAGCAAAATGATTTCTTGACGTCGTGGAGCGCAGAAAAGTCAGCGAGGAGATGGCAGAAAAGGCGTTCCAGAAATAATTGTTGGAGGAATAGGACCGTAAAGCCACGAGGGTTGAATACAGTAATAATGCAGTCATAAATGAATGGGAGTGTTAATACAAACAAGGAAGCCAATGAATGACGCCGTTCTCGATGATTTCTAAGAAAAGGTTTTCTCTGTGGTTCTTTATGATTCATCAGATTCATGAAAGGGCGCGTGTTGAAAGTAGGCATTCAGTCCTAACTAATCAAGTCGAGTCAATTGTGATTGCTGCTGGTCCGAGAAAGAACAAAAAAAAAAAAGCGGGTGCTCATGGGTGCGATCTGTGTGCTTTCTCGCAGAGACATTTTTTCGGTGAGGCTGCCTACTCCTTTGAGTATATAGCTTGAAATATTGTACACGTAATTCGTAATAAGCGAAACGTTAAGAGATCGGAAGCGGGCGGAGTGGGTGAGGGAACAAACGCGGGTTAATAATAATAATAATAATAATAATGCTTTATTTCCACCAAATCAAATACAATTTGATGGAGGAGGGGAGAAAAAAAGCGGCTATCCGCTTGACGGAGTTCTCCTCTCCTGTTCAGACGGCAGTGACAGAAAACGAGGAACTAAATTGAACATCAAGTCATCAAGTCATTAAGAACATAAAACGAAGAACTAAATTGAACATCAAGTCATAGATGAACAAAAACATCAATATAAGCAATGTCTGTAGCCGAACAGAATACACAGAAATCAAAAGGGGGTATCAGCAACGAAAAAGGGGTATCAGCACAGTAGACGACCAGTCATCAAATAACAAAAAGGGTGGAGAGCAATTCATAAAACAGGAGTTGATGTATTAGCACTTAACCAAATGAACAATCATACTACGCAGAGAGGAGATGGTGATTTCACGGAGGTTTACGCCTGCTTCAATTAACTGGTTTTGTAAATACGGTAGTTGGTAATTAAGTCTTTGACGACCGTAGCTAGTTCTTGTGAATGGTAAAACCCATTGTGGTTTGTGGCGATGCGGATATGGTGAATCGGACTGATGCAAAGGAGCCATAGAGGAAATGGTGTCAACAATGCGCTTTTTCTCAACTGTATACACGCGCAGCAGTCTGTAAGCATAGAGGTTTAATATGGTGATAATGTTGAGGTTAGTTACCAAATCCTGAGTTGTGTGTCTAACGGGCAAGTCATAAACTATACGAAGGACTTTTTTCTGAAGTACTAATATCTTGTGTAAGTTAGTATGTGTTGTTGTTGCCCACACTAATGTGCAGTAGTTTAGGTGTGAACAGAACAGGGAATTATATAAGAGAAGTTTGACTCTGTGGTAAGATATGTCTCTGGCGTGATAGAAAACCTATAACCTTAGATGTCTTCAACATAACATGACTGACATGGTCATCTCACAGCATATTTTCGTGAAAAGAAACACCAAGTGATTTGAATGATTTTACTATTTCAATTTCTTGTGATTTATAAGAGAGAGCTAGTTCTGCACTACAAGTTTTATTCTTCGGACGGAAAATTACAGCTTTGGATTTTGACACATTTATTGAAAGAAAATTTGAGTCTGACCATTCCTCTAGATTCTTTAATATGCGATTAGCATGCATGTTTAGATCGTCACAGGTATCACCAGGTATATGGATAGTAGTGTCATCGGCATAAATGATAACGCGGGCGGTAGTGTCAATAGTTACAATGTCATTAATGTAGAGATTGAACAGCAGAGGGCCAAGGATGCTGCCCTGAGGGACACCGGTATTAACTGAGCGTTGTGATGATTTGAAGTTTCTAATCTGAACATATTGTTTTTGAGATGATAAATAAGATTTCAAGAGATGCAAAGCTTGTCCTCGTATCCCGTATAGTTCAAGCTTTTCCAAAAGAATACTGTGACTAATCCTGTCGAACGCCTTCGTGAAATCCACAAATATGCCTAGTACTAACATTTTGTTTTCAAAATGTTCTAATATATATTCCTTTTCGTGAAGAAGGGCAAGCTCTGTTGATTTATTCTGTCTGAATCCATACTGCGAACTAGTAATTATGTTATGAGATTGCAGAAATTTTTCCATTCGTATTAGCATGATTTTTTCTAAACCTTTAGAAAATACTGGAAGAATACTAATTGGTCTGTAATTACCAAAGTCATTCTTATTACCCTTTTTATACAGGACAGTCACCTTTGCTATTTGCATATCTGAGGGGAAGGTTGCGGTTTCTAGACATAGGTTATATGTATAAGCAAGAGGAGTAGAGATGTATTCAATGATATATTTCACAGGGCGAATCTGGATGTTGTTGACGTCACAAGAAGTGGAGTTTGATAATTCATGGAATGTTTGTATAATTTCGCTTTCATCAACAGGTGCAAGGAAAAGAGTGGCAGGGCACCTAAAGATAGATCTATGGTGCAGTTCAGATGCAGGTTGAACATATTGTGTGAAATGAGTGTTAAATACTTCGGCTAAGTTTTCTCCTACATAATCTTTTCTGTCATGGGTCACCTTATCAATGGTAGCGTTGACATACTTGGCATCAAGGGATCGCAGCTTTTTCCAAAGTATGTCAGGACGGTCGACTGAGCCAATGTAATTCTCATAATAATGTCTCCTTGCATTGCGAATGCCATTGTTTAACTTATTTCTGTATTTCTTAAATTGTTCAGGAATAGAAATGTTTTTTGATGCAACAAAAGAACTGTACAGTTTGTTCTTCTGTTTTATACGCGCAAGTAGCTCTAGTGATATCCATGGTTTCCGTACGTTCCTACCTCTTCGTTTGTTTTTTAGAGGGAAATGCTTGTTATATATAGAGTTAAACTTTTCTGCAAAGGCTTGATAAGCGTCATTCGCGTTGGTTTTGTTATATACATCATTCCAGTTTACACCGCACATCTCCGCACGAAAAGCGTCACGAAATGACATCCCAGTCGACATTATGAGGAATGAATGGGCTTGGGCAGGGTATGTAATGCGAAGGCGAGATAACCGCTGGTCCTTGAGGCTAACGGAGTCGTTTCCAAGAGAAGGCAAGCGTAGCATGGGGCGACAGAAAGTTAGATGGGCGGATTAAATTACGAAGTTTTTCAGGGATATGGGGGCCGTTACTGACAAATGACAGGTTTAATTGGAGAAACGTGGGAGGTGCCTTTGCCCTGCAGTGGGCATAGTTATGCTGACGATTATGATGATGACACGTAATTTAGGTATACCCTGATGAAGCACCATAAAATGGTGATATCCTTAATATATATTTGAAATGGCTGTAAAATATTAAATTTCCCTGATGGACTGCAGTTGATGCTCGCAATAAAAGACAGGCAAGCACGACTCCGGCTTACATGTGTGCGGCCAGAAACTTTTAAAAAAGGTGGGGATAAACAAATGTTTATGCATTTCTTTTATTTAGGGACAGCACTATGTTGGCATGAGCAACAACCTTGTCTCTTTAAACTTCAACGACTCGTTTGTAGGTTGGTTTGTAATTACATTTGAATAAGTAAAGACTGAGCCTCAAAAAGTAAAATGAATTTTGTCCGTTCTTCGAAAAACGGATAACGATAGCGGTGTCCTAGATATGAGAAGCTTCGCACCACAAGGTTTCATGCACTGAATGCGCAATTGGCGGCCCATTGAGTCTGGGGTTGCTCTACGACTCACAATGCGCGTTCACGTTTGTCTAGCGCCCACAGAACACTTCCGCGCAGGTGGCAGCGCAGCGCACTGAAGCCTAAAAGTCCGGTACTTCCAAATAACGACTCATTAGAATGTTGTCTCGGGAAGTCGTGCCCTCAGAGTTGTCCGTTCCCGGCGCTTATAGCCAGACCACCTGCCCAGGAAAGCCTCATGCAGCTGTCACCTTTGCCGCTCTAATAGGAGAAAATTTAGGGGGGGGGGGGGGGGTCATTTCGTTGACATAAAGTGCGGTGAGGCGAAAGACTTAAGCGCGGTGTTGCTGCTTGTGTCACTGATGCATTGTTAAGATGTTAGGCTGCGCCTCTAAGAGTGAAACGCGACAGCGTCTTTCAACGCTGCCAGGGAGTCCACAGAACGCCATCGCCCATTCGGTTCTACGCCTTGCTCGTCGGTAAATTGGTTTTTGAATAAAGGAAATGTATCTGTCTCTCATATCTCGGTGGACACCTAAACCTCAGCGTAACAGGAATGGAGGAAGATGGGAGTGAACGACGACACTGTATTCACTAGACGCGCCTTTGTTCATTCCAAACCATCGAGCTGGCATGGCGGAGTGGTTAGAATGCTGGTCTCGCACTCCGGAGACCAAGGTTCGATTCCCGAGCTCGACCAATTTCGTACTTGGTTTTATTTATTCATCTGGCCTGACTAGAAAGTTTAATTAGGCTAATTAAGTAATTAAGCAATTAACTAAACTCAGTCCCACTTACTTGGAGCATCACTATACGATCCCTTTAATTGGTTGCATGGTTACTAGCCAAAACACAATTGGCGCGGCGCCGTTTGAAATTCGCACACTTTGACGTCATGACCGTTTCGACAATTGAAAAGCGTGACATTTCTGTCGACAACTCCTGCTTACAACGATGAGGCATTAAAGGCTCCCGCCTTAAAACCGTCGTGACTTACTTGATCAATGCTCCGAATTGCTCCCAGCAGGCCTGGGTCGCATCCGCGGTACCAAATGGTTAGGGCTACTCCCATTGCGAGGGATACGAAATATGCCACGACTAGTAGGACTGAAGTCGTGATTGCAGTCCTGCGCAGTAAGAAAATAATTTTATAATAAATGATGCTTCAAGTTATTGATTTCCCAAAAAATAAAGAAGAGTGAACAAATATGCGTAAGTAGCGAATACGGTGGCACATGTTGAATGTAGTAACTGCCCTTATGTTTTTGTCGAACCTTTTCGTCACAGGTACATGAAAAATATAGATCTCCTTCACTTGTAGCATGTACAGTATCATTCAAATGAAAGGGTGTTTCACCATTCTGCGAAAGAACGTAGAAATAGCCGCCTTCACTTCTGTGATGTGTCGGTGCGTGTCGCCGTAAACAGTCGTAAGAATCTTTAAAATGGCGGGACTAACAGGTGTTAACCCGAAAACTCTATCGAACATAGTGCCGCTGAAAGATTTATTACATGTATGGTAACACAGGACAAAGTTAACATCTGAAAAGGCTGCCTTAAGGAGGTTAGCCAACGTTTTGACGAGAGCGCTTGTCTTCGTCTTACCAAGACGAAGACAGTTGCTCTTGTCGAAACATTTGCTAAGCACTGTGGGGCTCCCCCTTCTTTGGCCACTTTATTCTGTGTTGTCAAGAAACCCCCCTCCCTTCCCTCCCAGTACCAAGGACTTCATCAGGGGTAGGGACAACTATCGTTACCAAAGGACGACAGTGTTACTCCACCTCCGAATGAGCTGAAAATTTCCGTATTGTAAAATAAGTGCGTGATATTTAGAAACCAGATCCCCAAAGCCGTTATCGCGCATGCTGACCACTTATAACTGACGAAAAATTGCACGACGGATCACAGTATAATATTTAGTTAAAACTGAAGGCACAGCGCACGAAAGACAGGACTAAGGTAGGGACAAACACAGCGCTGACTTGCGACTAAAATGCTTTATTGCTCGCACGCAATAAATAGGCGAAAAAGGAGCACAATCAACAAGTACAGCATCAGTGATGATTGTCAAGAAACACAAAAAACAAAAGCACACAATCGCATCCTACACTATCGTACTTAACTGCTAAGATAGTCAATTTCTTTTTGTGTTAGCGTGACGGAAGGCTTGCTGACGCAATTGTCTAGACCCCGGTGAATTAAAAGAGCTTCAACTATTTCCCGCGTACGTTGGTCCTTATGTTTATACACTATTGTAGTACGTTTGAAAAAACGTACTACAATAGTGCAACCTTGTTGCAGAAAACCGAAACTTCGCGGTGATACCTTATGTGCACAAGGTGTCACATAGCCTGAAAAGAAAAAGAATTGCTGGAAAAGCCAGGGTCAGAGTCCTCTTTTCTGCCCCTAACAAGCTGCAGCGCTTGTGTAAGACCGTCAACCGCGAAGGACCTCCACCTGCCGAATGTGAAAAAAATCACGAATCACCATATGTGCAGTGCCGTAAAAATGTTGTGTATAAGATTGAGCTATCCTGTGGGCGGTGTTATATTGGCTGGACAGGGCGCTGCCTAAATGATCGTTTAAGTGAGCATAAACGCTCCCTAAAACCACCCCCCAAAAGCAGTTTGGCTCTACATTGGCTTTCCTGTAAATGCACCCCTTTTTTCAAACGTACTACAATAGTGTATAAACATAAGGACCAACGTACGCGGGAAATAGTTGAAGCTCTTTTAATTCACCGGGGTCTTGACAATTGCGTCAGCAAGCCTTCCGTCACGCTAACACAAAAAGAAATTGACTATCTTAGCAGTTAAGTACGATAGTGTAGGATGCGATTGTGTGCTTTTGTTTGTTGTGTTTCTTGACAATCATCACTGATGCTGTATCTGTTGATTGTGCTCCTTTTTCGCCTATTTATTGCTTGCGAGCAATGAAGCATTTTAGTCGCAAGTCAGCGCTGTGTTTGTCCCTAACTTAGTCCCGTCTTTCGTGCGCTGTGCCTTCAGTTTTAACAATGTACCGACTAGCCCAAACAAATACCTTAGTGTAATATTTAGTTTATTGGGGCTTATCGTCCCAAAGCAACTCGGGCTTTGAGGGACGCCGTAGTGATGGGCTCCAGAAATTTCGACCAACTGGGGTTCTTCAACGTGCACTGGCGTCGCACAGTACACGGGACTCTAGAATTTCGCCTTCACCGAAATTCAACCGCCGCTGCCGGGATCGAACTCGTGTCTTATAATATAATATTTAGGGCACTGTTCAGCTTACAATACTAAGCTTATGAGTGTAGCTTTGTAGATTCAGCTCCTGGGTGGACAACCCAGTTTTAGCGCAAAAGCGCTACGAAAGCGTAGATGTCGCCGTTGTATGAGATTAATGGGCCTGTGAGATCAACCGACAAAAAGGAAAAGCCTCGCAGGCAATGAAAGTGCACTCTTGAGTATTCCTAACGCCATGTCTTGCAAAAGGCTTCACAAGAACCTTCCAGAATCCAAACACACAACGTTCTGAAGCTTGGCTGCAATAACTGGTGATTGACACAAAAATTAAGCACTCTTTTGAAGTGATAGCAGCAGAGGGCGTATTTCGCTGCTTTACGGCATCGGCCTCGACATAACACCGCATCACGCTTTTGGGTTACAATGCATTGATGTCATGGATGACGGCACTGCAACGCGTCCTGGTCAGCGGTAAGAACGCAGGGATGCCACTAGTGAGTGTATAGTATTGAAAAAGTCATGAATGTGTGACCTCCCAGGTGATTTATTCGTGGATTTTAGGAGCTGCTCGGATCGGACGAGTCATCGCTCAGTCTTGAACGAGACCATTCTGACATGAGGCTTCGGAAGCGGCCGAAGCGAACGTTTTGACGGTACATCGCCGCGCAAGCACCATGTTAGGCACGTTCATCCATGAAATTAAAATCGCCATGAAATAGAGCTGGTTCAAACATAACATGAATCTCAACACAGCAGCGGAGACACCCATTGGAAATCAAAGCGAGCCGCGGCCGGCCTCGAAGAGAGCGCGCACATGAACGGGCGAACCAACCGACCGGAAACAGCAGCAGTCGGGAAAGGGAACTTTTCGTCTCTGCATTCCTCCTGCTCTAGCATGCGTGTGATTTGCTCGCTCGACGCTAGGGATAGCGACGATCTCTGCCTCACAGAAAAACCGGTTCTTGTAAACGCTGTGGGGTCGGGCTGGTAAGCCCGACATCTGGCGCGCCCCGACCCGACCCGCAACGTCGGGCTCCATGTATACGAGGCTATTATTTACATACCTTAACTTTAGATTGAGGCATCGGATACGCACTTGCCTGAAAAAACATGTTCGCCGTTTCTTTCGGTTCAGAATGTCCTGCCGATAATCAAGTGCGAAAAGGGAACCCTTAAGCTGCGCCTTAAGACCCACCGCGGTGGCTCAGTGGTTATGATGCTCGGCTCCTGACCCGAAAGACGCGGGTTCGATCCCGGCCGCGGCGGTCGAATTTCGATGGAGGCTAAATTCTAGTGGCCCGTGTACTGTCCGATGTCAACGCGCGTTAAAGAACGCCAAGTGGTCGAAATTTTAGGAGCCCATAAACTACGGCATCCCTGATAGCCCGAGTTGCTTTGGGACGTTAAACCCCCATAAACTAGCCCGTTCCGCCTTAAGGGTATGATGCAAGAGCGTAACGGATTAATTACAATATATGCAGAAGATCATTCTCTTCACACTCATAGATCCCTGGGTATCATCCTGCCCCTTCTGGCGTGGTGGTACAGCGGATAAGCGATGTGCCACTGCGCTGCGATGACAGGTACTGCCACTGGTGGGACTTGTGCGGCCCAGGTTGCGGCCCAGGTTAAATGATTAATTTAACTGCCAGATGCCACTGAGGGCCGTTTGCTCACTATCCGGTGAGCAGGCAGTGATGAAGCCACAAGTCACATGACCAAGGTGGCCCACCTCCCTCCTAGGTTGCTCTCTGGGGGCCAGCTGCCAGAGCCAGACTCGTTATTTTTCCCTCACACCGCCGGCACCGGATTTCCTGGGCAGCGGGACCTTTAACGGTATCGCGTTGAAACTAACTTTAGCCCAAATTGCCCGGTTAGCTTTACTATGCAGTCCCGCGTTTTAGCGTCTCCCCATAAGCTCAGTAACGGGTTCTAGCCACATCACATTAGATCCAAAAAGTCACCGTAACGGCGCTGAACAACGTTTTGATGATTGCAACACGACAGGCTGAGGATAGATTTTAACACTATAGTTTTCAAAGCTCCTTAAGGGTATCGGGTAGCGGCGACGGTGTTCTATGCAGTCACGTTATCTTGACTCTCTAGCGGCGTCAGCGGCATCCAGCGGAATCAGTCGGTCGCTGCTAGCGCTGGGGGGATGAAAGAGGGGCGGAGCTGGTTACGAGGCCGACGACGACGCCGACGACGACGCGAAACCCAGGAACGGACGCCAAAGAGCTGCGCTCTAAAAACAATAGTGTGACTGTAAGATAATACAACGAACCTAAAAAAACTAGTAATAATATAACTGCAAGGTAATGTAACTAATGTAAAATAAAAACTAATAATACTTCAACCGTAAGATAGTATGAAAAATAAAAACTAATGGTACTGCAAATGTAAAATAAAATGTTTAATGGATGGCACCACTGCGCCAGGAGGGGTGTGAGGACTCCCAGGGATCTATGAATGTAAAATGGAGAATGATCTTGTGCATATATGAGTATGAACGCGATCGCTATTGCGTCATACCCTTTAATGTCTTAAATGTCTCCTCCAATTGTGTTGGAGCTGTAGCTTGCCGATGGGTAACATGCAGGCAGAAAACGCATGCGTTACTTTTGTACCTCTGTGCATCCTTCAGGGACCGAGATGCCACGAGTCTTTGGCTGACCATTTGATCGAGGCACAGCCGATAAATTGATATCGCCGACCCACCCCAGAAGCAGGCCCAGGCATTTTAATCGCTGGTCAGGTCAAAGCTGAAGCTGCAAGAGAAAATTTTTCGAATTTTAATACGAGTAGTTTTGGGCACCTGAAGAGTTTCGTTTATGTTTGGCGATAAATGTTTAGTACACATTGCCAGCACCTCAGTAAGTATAAATTTTAAAAATGAATTTCTCTGGGTGTTTCAAAAGTACTATTAGAAAGGTGCCATAATGTTGATATTTGGGAGTGCTGATCAGGTACACATTCCCGCCACAGCGTTTTCCAAAGTACTGTAAGCAATTTCTTCGCCTTCTTCGTCGTCGCCTCTCTGGCTGCGACTTCATTCTCTTTCACCTGAAGATTCCCATCGTCATCGCTTGAGGCTGTTCGCTTGGAAGACGTCTCTGGCGAAAGGGCTAGAATAAACGTCTCCGTGAAGTCTTCCCTTACACGTGGTGGAGGTGCTCCTTGGATTCCCCGTATCCTCTTTCCACGCTTCCCCCTGGAGCTGCGTTCCGGTCGCCGCTTGTGTACTCTGACCATCATGTCTCAAGAGGAGAACGCCGCCGGCCCAGGTCCCTCCCGCTCGCCCTCTGCTGCCCCCGCAACTTGGACCGTGAGCAGCCGCCAACGCGACCCTCAGATGTTTGCTGGCCTCCGCGGCGACGACGTCGACGACTGGCTTGACCACTACGACCGCGTGAGTTCTTTCAACCACTGGGACGACCCCCTTAAGCTGCTCAATGTGTCCTTTTATTTGACTGACGTCGCCCGCACATGGTTCTTGAATCATGAGACGGATATCCCAGACTGGACAAATTTTAAGCAGCAGTTGCGACAGATTTTTGGCTCTCCGGCTGTTCGCTCTGAAGTAGCCAAGAAGAAGCTCGCTGACCGCATCCAGCGCCCTGCCGAGTCGTACACTTCTTACATAGAGGATGTACTTGCTCTCTGCCGGCGTGTCAATGCCACAATGACCGAATCTGACCGTGTTCGCCACGTCCTGAAGGGCATCGGCTCTATGGCGTTCAACGCCCTTGCCGTCCAAAACCCTACCTCCGTCGATGCCATCATAGAGACCTGCCAGCGCCTCGATCAGCTGCAATCCATCCGTTTGCAACCTGACCCGGCTGCCTCCCTTTTGCCCACCGACTCGGACCTGCGTAGCCTGATTCGAGCGCTCATTCGAGAAGAGCTTCTCACCTACAGTTCTTCGTGCCTGTCCGAACCTGCGCCTCCTGCTCCGTCATCTACCGGTGCTGGCCTCCGCAGCATGATTAAAGAAGAGCTGGCGTCGATCACCTGCTCTCTGGCACCCGACACTTCTGCTCCTCGCCCAAAACCCACGTACGCTCAGGTCACTGCCATGCCGCCTGTCTATGGCCCGCCTCCGATGCCGGAGCCACCGCGTCACCATGTCACAGCTTTGGCCCCTCCAACCTCAACGCCCCCGTTCTACACGCCCTGGCGCCCCAACCGCCCGATTTGTTATTACTGCGGCTTCCGGGGCCATACTTCCCGCTTCTGCCGTCGGCGCCTTCAGGACGACCGTCGCGGGTATGACACCTTCGAATATGCCTATGCACCTCGTGGTCCCTCTCATCAGCGCCGTTCCTTCACGGACTCTTCCGGACGTTCTTCGTCACCTTCCTCCAGTTCTGTTCCGCCTCGTGATTATCGACCCACCAGAGCTCGCTCCCCTTCGCCGTACCGCCGCTCTTCATCTCCACTCCGACCCGCTTCTGCCGCCCCTGACCTTCGCTCGGAAAACTAGCTGGTGCAGTTTTTGGAGGGAAAGCTGCATGCTCTGGACACGGACAAATACCTCCGGAGCGCCCGTCCAATATGGTTTCAGTGTGGGTTGAAGGTTTAAGACTAGAGGCTTTGATAGACACGGGCGCTGCCGTTTCTGTTATTCATAGTGACTTATGTTCTCGCTTGCGGAAAGTAAAAACGCCGTACGATGGGCCTCCCCTGCGTGGAGCTAACGACGTCATCATTCGCCCATCCGCTAAGTGCACTGTCCGGGTTTGTATTGACGGTGTCCGTCACCATGTACAATTTGCCGTGCTGTCTCCTTGTGCTTACCTTATAATTTTTGGCTGGGATTTCTTGTCTTCCGTCAGTGCTTTTATTTCTTGCCGTGACCGCATCGTCCAAATGACCGAGAGCGACCCATCATCGGAAGTCCCCGAGCCCTGTCATCGCCTCATTGCCGCTGCAGATTCGGTTTTACCCGCTGGGAGTCAAAATCTTGTCACGCTTACTTCTGATACCATCGTTCATGGGGATGTGCTCATCGCGCCTTCTGATCGGCACCTCATCAGGGGACTTGCCTTGCTGCCTAGCCTGGTTCGGTTTGAAAATGGATCTGCCATCGTCGCTGCCGTGAACACTTCCTGTGAACCTCTCGTGTTACCCAAAGGCACTTCTTTTTCCTGCACGTTGGACATGCACCAGGTTTCCCTCGTCGTGCTTACAGCGCCCTCCTCCCAGGCGCGCCCTTCAGCGGACGTTTCTCTCTCCATCCTTTCTGCCACCATCAATCCAGACCTCCCGGCGTCGCAACGGCAAGAGTTACTGGACTTGCTTCGCAAGCACCAAGACTCGTTTGATGTGAGTTCCGCTACCCTGGGCAAGACTTCTGTTGCCGAGCACCACATCGTTACCGAAGGTACCTCGGTTGTTCGCCGCCGCCCGTATCGCGTTTCTTTGTCTGAACGCAAAGTCATCGAAGACAATGTCAGTGATATGCTCCGCCGAGACATTATTCGCCCTTCTGCCAGTCCCTGGTCTTCCCCGGTGGTTTTGGTGAAGAAGAAGGATGGGTCAGTGCGATTTTGTGTTGATTACCGTGCACTTAACAAAATTACTCGTAAAGACGTTTACCCCATGCCCCGGATAGATGACTCTCTCGACTCTCTCCAGGGAGCTGAATACTTTTCCACCCTAGATCTCCGTTCTGGTTACTGGCAGATTCCCATGCATGAAGCAGACAAAGAAAAAACCGCGTTCGCTACTCCCGATGGCCTTTACGAGTTTAATGTTATGCCGTTTGGACTGTGTAATGCTCCTGCTACTTTTGAACGCATGATTGATACAGTTCTTCGCGGCCTGAAATGGAAAACCTGCTTATGCTATCTGGACGACATTGTTATTTTCTCTTCAACTTTTCGTGACCACTTACGCCGCCTCGATGAAGTGCTCGCTTGCCTCGCTTCTGCTGGCCTTCAACTCAATACGAAAAAGTGCCACTTCGCCAGGAAAGAAATCACCATTCTGGGCCACCTCGTCAGCCGGGACGGCATTCGACCCGACCCTGATAAGCTTGCCGCTGTCCTAAACTTTGCCCGTCCCCAGCAGACTAAAGAACTGCGTAGTTTCCTCGGACTGTCCTCTTATTTTCGGCGTTTTATACGAAATTTCGCTACCATTGCCGCGCCATTGCATCAGCTCCTCACTGCTCACAGTGCTTTCGTTTGGACTGAGGAATGCGAAAGTGCTTTTCAAGCCTTGAAGCAAGCACTCACCTCCGACCCTGTCCTTGGCCACTTCGACGATACTGCTCCCACCATTCTACACACTGACGCTAGCGGCCACGGCCTTGGTGCTGTTCTCCTGCAACGTGATAGTGCTTTTCGTGAAAGAGTTATTGCGTTCGCCAGCCGCACTCTGACACCTGCGGAACGTAACTACACTATCACTGAGCAAGAATGTCTTGCCGTCGTTTGGGCAGTTCATAAATTCCGCCCCTATCTTTACGGCCGCCACTTCACGGTCGTCACAGACCATCATGCGCTATGCTGGTTGTCCAGCCTCAAAAATTTGACTGGCCGCCTTGGGCGCTGGGTTCTTCGTCTCCAAGAGTACAGTTTTGACGTCACCTACAAGGCCGGTCGAACGCACCGAGACGCCGATGCCCTTTCTCGTTGCCCGCTCCCGAAGTCTTCGTGTCGCTCTTCTGCCCCACCTTCCAACTGTCACAGCGACTCCTCATCGTCGCCGGCTCTTCTGCACGTCGCCGCCCTCCCCTGCTTCGCATCTGACGACTTAACCGCCCTTGTGTCGGATCAACGCAACGATGCTTATTGCCGCTCCATAATCGACCGTCTGTCGGGAACTTCCTACCCTTCTACCGCTCGGCTTCGTCGGCAGCTTCGGCAGTTCAAACTCGACAACGATGTGCTCTGCCGCTACGTTTACTGCCCTGATGGCACCCGCTGGGTTCCAGTGGTACCACGTACCCTTCGCTCCCGTGTTTTGGAGACCCTCCACGATGACGCGACGGCCGGTCATTTAGGTTTTCACAAAACTTACGACCGCGTCAAGAGCCGTTTCTTTTGGCCTGGCCTTTCGTCAAGTGTCGCTAAATACGTCGCATCTTGCCCGCTGTGCCAGCGCCGAAAACAGCCAACTTCACCTCCTGCTGGACATCTGCAGCCTCTACCATGCCCCGCCACGCCGTTCGCCGTCGTCGGCATCGATTTGTACGGCCCGCTTCCTCTATCTACACGAGGTAATCGCTGGATAGTCACTGCCGTCGACCATCTGACACGCTACGCCGAAACCGCAGCCTTGCCTGATGGATCGGCGCCCGAAGTTGCTACATTCTTTCTACAATCCATCGTACTGCGCCACGGCGCCCCTCGGGTGCTTCTCAGTGACCGCGGCCGGACGTTCCTTTCGACCCTTCTTGCCGAAGTTCTGCAATCTTCTTCTACAGTTCACAAGATGACGTCCAGCTACCACCCCCAAACCAATGGTCGTACTGAGCGGTTCCATCGCACCCTGTCCGACATGATTGCTATGTACGTCGAACCTGACCACCGGAATTGGGACGCAGTCCTTCCCTTTGTCACTTTTGCCTACAGTTCCGCCTTACAACGAACCACTGGTTACTCCCCGTTTTTCCTCGTTTACGGCCGTTCTCCCACTACCATTCTCGACGCCTCTTTCTTCTCGACGCCTGCGAACTCTTCACCGTCTGTCCCTGACCAGTTCCTCGCCCGCTTGGCCCGGTGCCGCCACCTTGCTCGCCTGAACACGGAAGCCTGCCAGGAAGATCGCAAGAGTAACTACGATACCACGCACCGCGTTGTCTCGTTCAACCCTGGCGACGAGGTCCTGCTTTCTACCCCTCTGCGGACGCCTGGTCTTTGCGACAAGTTCCAGCCTCGTTTCATTGGTCCCTACTTCGTGCTCGACCAACCTTCTCCAGTCAACTACCGCGTCACTCCTGTTGATCCTCCTCCGGACCGCCGTTATCGCGGGACTGAAATTGTACACGTTTCCCGTCTCAAGCCTTTCCTTCGGCGCTCTGCACCCGAATAATCGCGGCCAGGCTGGCCGCTTCGGCCCGCGGGGGAAGTTAGTGTAAGCAATTTCTTCGCCTTCTTCGTCGTCGCCTCTCTTGCTGCGACTTCATTCTCTTTCACCTGAAGATTCCCATCGTCATCGCTTGAGGCTGTTCGCTTGGAAGACGTCTCTGGCGAAAGGGCTAGAATAAACGTCTCCGTGAAGTCTTCCCTTACAGTACTTATTATTTACCTCCTCCTTAAAAAATCGGACTTAATATGCACACTCAGTGGTGACCGCAGGAGATTGCTTGGTTGACGTTTCTCCAAAAAGCCCCCGGACCAACAACTCTACTTTGTTAATATTCCAAAGGGCTTCGTGGCAGAGTTTTCAGGGCTAACAGGATAAATACGTCTAGAACTCCAGATATTCCGGGTTATCCTTTGTTAGTTCGAGATTCACACAACTGTAAGTTCCCTTTCTGATATGGCAACGGAACTGGACAAAAAAGTCTTTCTTGGTTGATTTTTGCCAATAAAGCTTGGCGTTTGCTTCATTAAGCATTATTGATGCCGCCAGATAAGAGCGGACTGGCTTTCATAGATATATTTTCGGGAAAATAATAACTGAAATAATCGTTGTACAATTATAACATGTAAATCAATATATTGTTGCAGCTGGTATACTATCTTTCATTAAAATTTTTCTCATGACCCGTATTTTGAGGTTAAGCATAATGGAAGCATAATGGAGGTTAAGCATAATGGAAAATTTTGAAATTTGTAAAGCAACGTAAAAAGCTGATACGGGAAAACAACGAGACTAAAAGCCCTGGAGACACCTGCATTTAGCCGTGTTCTCACAGATACATTTCAACTGCGCTGGTTCTTTGAAAGAGGTATCGGTGAGCACAATATGCACGACCGCCTATTTGGAATTGCATTATCAATGAGAGAGAACTGCACCTAAAGACACAGCCTCAAAAACTTGTCTTTTGCAAAATAAACCTCCTTCTTCACAAGTTTTTATTTGTAATTGCGTCCGCTTACCATCGAAGCCGAATAATGCCTACAAAGGACGTTTTTGAACTTGATAGCTTGTCATGCAGGTCTACATTATTCAGAGAAAACCCTCTATGAAGCAGCATTCACCTATGACGCGCCTCTTACATACAACCATTTTGTAAGGGAACTCAAGACTAGGCACGAAGAACGCGGTGCCAATCACCGCCATTTCATCTGCATTTCACTCCAAGCACGAAGAGAAATTTTCGGCCCTTGAAGATTGACGCTCTTAGAAGAAATATGTTCTCGAATATTTCCAGAACCGATTCTCTCAATAATCTCCTGTGATTTTTTTTAGGAACAACTTTCTGCAGTTGCGACCAGGTACTGCGGTTTACATGCTCTAATGTAAAAATTGCCGAAGAGAAATGTAAAATCTAAGACTTTAACGGTAATACAGCCATATATGATTGCTTCTGTCATTGCAGGAGGCAAAATAGTATTCAGTCAAGAAGCCATTTAAATATGACGAGTTTTTTTCGAAATAAGCCAAGTCCACCTAAGGCTAGTGATCCCTTTGTTATCATCGCCTGGTGGGTTCAGATCTTTCGACAATCTCTTCATATCCCATGAAGTCGATCATAACGTTTAAAGTAATCCTTCCAAGGGAAAGGTGTTGGATAGGCGTATCATTATAGCATAATTTCACTGAGTTTTTTCTACATCTTGCTCATGAGAAAACAAAACTTCTGAAACGCTGGTGGGGAGGACATAACAATCAAGGAGCGTTTTCTTTGAACGTAGCTTTAGAGAAAAGTAAAAAAAACAACCCCCCCCCCCTTACCGCTTATTAGAACGAGAAATAGATATTTCCGTACAATAATTACACTTCATATAATAATAATAATAATAATTATAGTGCCGCGAATGTTTGTAGTGTTGGTTTGTGCATTCTTCAAATCTGCAGCCGGCACGCCGCTTTATTGCTTTGTTTGTGATTCAAGACGCACCTAGATTTATCTCGATTGATCGCATCCATGCAGAGCCCACTCTACGTTTGTTCCAAAGTGTTCTAGTAACTTTCCAAGCTTTATCTCGAAAGTTCGCTATCAGCTTTAAAAAGAGCACGCCCGAGAGCGGAGGGAATTCTGTTCGACAACCGCGGAGCAGGCTTGTTGCTACGCCGCAGCTGAGTGATTCAGTTCTTTGCGGGCGCAAGTCAGCCCGAATAAAGAGTTTCGTTGAGAAGCGATTATCGCGATTTTCCTGTTCGCCGGACTGCAGTCACAACTACGTCACAATACTGTTATTAAGGTTAATAAGTGCACTTATTTCCTGATTGTGTATGAGAGGAAACACCAGCAGGAAAGATTGCTATTCGGGCAGCGCCATGACGTAAGAATTTTCTCTGCTAAATTCATGGTAATCATATCAACGCAAAACACTGGATTGCTACATGCAGAAAGAATGGTGCGGTAGAGAAGAATAAGCGGAAACGACAGCGGCCATGCTCGCGGCTTAATAATATGGTTGAGCGGAAAAACTTACTCGGCAATGTATTCTTTTATGTTGAGGTCGCCCAGTGGCTGTACATTAGAGTTTGTTGAAAGTGAGTCGATTATGATCTTCGCAACAAATGTGGTTGGAGCAATCACCATGACGAGGAACTGTACGCAGTCTGTCCACACTACACCTCGGAGTCCTCCCTGTGCAAAATGAATATAAAATGTGCATGCTAGCAAACCTTACAGATAATGTGTTGGTTATCGCTAATAAACATCCAAGAATGATCATGACTGCTTGTAGAAATTGAGAGATCAGAGCACAAACAATAATGATACAAGAGAAAAATGCCTAGCTAATATTGTCGAGTGCACTAAAGATACCGTGCAAGGAACAGAAGGCGCATAAACGAAACAACTCGGAGTAACGTACGAACAAAACACAATTACTTTGATTTCGATATATTGCCACGTGCTCAAGCAGCTAGAAATTTATAGGGGGAAAACGGAAGCATTCTTACGCAGGTAAGAATTGTTTACATTCGGTGTATAAAGAACACATAACAACAGTAGTAGCGCATTTGCGCAACCTTAGTGCTAGAAAGAGATATGAAATATGGCCTACTAAAGATCACATTGAAGAGGTGTGTAACCTATGTCAAGTAAACGCTTTCTCTTGCGACACTTAGATATCTACTGTGGCTGAAATCAGTTAATCAAAGGATCTCTTTCTTTTGAACTTGAACGGGAGATCACTAGGTAGCGAGATTCTAATATATACTCGGTCACGCCGTAAAGGCTCATCTCTTCTGTCATTTACACTACAGGAGTACCAGATCTCTTCGAAGGAAGTTGGTTTCAAAAATGGGTCTGTGTACTTAAAGGGAGGCCTTAGATTTTTTTTGAAACCATGACACATTTAACTTATCCTGCATTAAAGAGTGTTGAATATTTTATGCAGATACAAGAATAAGTCAATTCCATTCAGTAGCTTTGATTTACTGCTCGCTGTTATGGAAATGACAGCAATGACAACTGTACTTCTGGTGTGTGGCGGCGTTTTTTACTCGTCAGCGAACAAAGGAGTTATAGCACTGAGTGAGAAAGAGAGAGGCATCTTTACTGTACGGAAGCCTGTAGAGGTTGGCTGGAATAACAGTCTCTAGCTTGCTACTCAACTCTAGGGAAGATTAGAGGGGAGGAAGAGAGAGAAATTTAAGATGGGGATGATGCAGTGAGCTGTACTTGTGTTGCCGACCTCCGCTAGTGACGATGAAAAAAAAATGACAACAATTGGCTGTTATTTTGGAGTACCAAGCACGGGTTGAACAGCACGAATACGAGACACGTCACCACAAAGAGCTACATACCAGTGCTGTGTAGAGTGTGCCCGATAACCCTATGGCAATGTTGCTCCACAGCAAGGGAGCTTTGAAGACTGCAATGCAAGCAAATTCTTGAAAGACCTACAAGACCAAGGTGGGAACATTTTTGAAGCCAGCTTGAATGAACCTATTTCTTTTTTCGTGGGATATTCAAACTACGCAAGTTTCGTGTTTGTGTTTGGCGCATGATAGCCCTAGTTGCTTATGCGCCATAAAACCCCATATAACTAACAAACTAACTAGCAAGTGTTATAAATCTTTCCATGAGCGTTGTCTTTTTTCTAAGCTGTGGTTTGTTTACTGCCGCTAGGAAGGGCCGTACCTCTTTGTCCCCCACATAGTGAAAGTTATCTGACCTATGTCTCTTCGACTCTGCAGCATTTTTTGAAAAATATCGCGATATCTCTTGGATGATCCTGGATCGTTCAAAGTTTGCCGCGAAGATGCACGTTCACTTTCTAGGATAGTTTGTGTCAGTGCTGGTTTCACTTAAAGATGAGTATAATTCTCCGACGAATAAGTCAGCGAGTACAACATGCGCTTTTGGAACTCGTATTTTCTGCAATAAGAAGGCATCACTGTATTTCGCGCTATCTATAGAGTGCATAGTTCTCAGTGAGTAGTGGTTCATGTTTAGTCGCATGGCAAGATTCATATAAACTGTAAGAAAGCACCGAATGGACTAGAACTTTTTGGCGTCTAGTATTCGGCGAACAGCAAGAGCGTTCTCGTGGTCGACTAGTCGTCTCGGATTCGTTAATGGAAAGTGCCAACACCATAGTCAACGTGACACACACAACTTAAACTAGAACAAATGAAGGGTTCAGTACAACACCAGAAGAATTCTGTACCAAGGTAAGGAAAACACCAACATTTTTTATACAAAATTACCCAAAGTGCTCAAAAATAGGCATCGTTTAAAGCTCATTTACGTTTTTTATTGCGCTATATACGAAAATTTTGCGTGTGTTATGAAACTAGCGTGCGAAATTCTACGTGCAGTGTAAACTAGAACATCAATCCTGTCCAATTACAGCTTGCTATCAGACGTTGACGAGATTTTTTATCTGGTTTTTATCTCTATTATCTGTCTTTGATCTGTGTTATCTGCCATTAATGGAAGCCCCCCACAGTCACCGTGTGAGTAAAGATCGTTGCAGTTGTTCTTTTGGCTTGGCTTGGCATGGCTTGGTTTGGAACGCAAGCGCATCGGTGCCATGTCAAGATACGCCACACCAGGAGACTTTGCAGAGTAAGAGAGAGAAGGAAAACAAGAGAAAGAGAAGGAGAAAAGAAGGAAGAAGCCAGTTGCAGCTTTGGGAGCTTACTGTGATCTGTAAATGAAACCCGTTGCAGTTTTTGTCGCATCAAGCTAATCAATTAGAAGCCGATATGAACCAATCAAAGCGGCCAAGCAAAAAAAAAACGAAGGTTGTTACAGTTTAATTGATGGTCTGCCCATTATGTTTATTTATATTTCATTTAATAAAACTGGCTACCGAAATGCCGTTACAGGGCAAATGCAGATGAATACACATCGAAAAGTGCACACAGTTAAAAGTAGGAGCTTAATACAAACATAGTACAGTGAAAGGAAGAGATCATAACGGTAACGGAGTAACGCCTGCTCTGCAGATGAAGAGCTGAAATACAAGAGGTTTAGGAGCCAATATTCATAACAGTATGCTTGTTTTCAGATTGTAACGAGGCTGTAAGTAGGAAATCTCATAAGAATTTCATGAGAGGGTTTATTTCGTTCGTCATTTCAAACGTAATGAAGTTCTAGACTTAAGCTTCATTATGGCGCTGCTGTAGGCAGGAGATTATAATGCGTGCTTTACTGTACCTGTCACAAGAGTGAGTGATGCAGCGAAGATGGAGATTGCTGCCACACTTTTCTGCAGACAAAAAAAAAAGAACAGAGTTATATAGCCGCATAAAAATGCATTTTTTGACTCTAAGCGGCAACACGTACGCATACACAGGTCACCGCCTTGAGGAAAACTTGCTACGTGATTCACGCATTTGTTAACACCGCTTTCAGATTGTCAATCGATCAAAATTTCTGTATGGGCTAGTCGCTGTTACCTTCCTTCAGATTGTCACTGGGCGCAGAAGTCGCAAGGACATGCTTGCAGAACATGCATTTTGGTTCTAGGGCAACTGGCGGCCTGGCTGCCTATAACAGTGACTGCACCTGGTGCTTTCATTCTGTGCTGGCATGGGTTCTCGGCTGCTTTCGCTTAGCCGGCAAGTTTATCTTTCGCAACGAGAAGCGGCTATCGCTGATCCGCGGATATCGTGAAGATTGAAGAAGCGGGCGGATTTAGAAGCTCGTATCACTCTTGTGATTAACTTCGAATGCTACCCAAGGAGCACAGGTAATTGCCCCAATATTGGAAACGTGTTGCAAAGGCCGGTAGCACAAAGAACCAGAGTGCCATGACTCAGATGGGGTCTGCTCTTTATAATAAAACTGTTACAACAGGTTCCTTGTGGGGAGTGGGGTGACTGGAGTTGAATTGGAAGTATCATCCAATATGGGCTGGCTTCCTGTACACCGTGAACCGCAAGTCTTTCCCGTGGCTTCAAAGTATAGCGCAGAAAAATGGAAGGATGCCGTGCAGTTCAGACTCGATGGTAAAGTGTAAGGCCGGCTATTCAGAATTTAGATTATATTGAATAATTTATCTTGGAGGACAAAAAACTAGGCGAGTGGGGGGCGTTAGTACCCCGAGGTCGGAGAAAATTGTCCGGCGCCGGTGTTGGTGATGGTTTGAAGCCACGCAACCGCAGCAGCCAGCATTTGCAAACTAGTAACCTAGATAGGGCAGCTAGTTCACGTTACCTTGTGGCGTCATCACAAACTGCCCGCGGGATTGTGAGAAAAGTGACCACCGGGGCAGGTGGCAGTTAATGATTGATCGTGAGAAGACAAGCCCCACCGACGACAATACCTGCATCGCAGTTCAATAATACACTGCTTAACCACTGTTCTCTGCGTCAGGAGTAGTGTGAGGAATCCCAACTATCTATGAATGTAAAGTCGAGAATTACTAATTTTTATCAGGCAAAAGCAATCGTCTACTCCACGTTGGAACATTTTTAGACGCTGACTCGAGGGATGGAGCGTCCGTCTCTCGACGTCTTCCATAGTTCAGTTAAGCATTGTGATTAAAACGGACGCCTCCATAGCACTTTCTGGAATTTGCTTGAAAAATTTCCTTGAAAAGTAAAATAGGCACTGCGGAGACAAAAATCAAGGAGGTGGCATACCTCGTGGATTCTCAGTTGTGTTCGCTCGCGCAGCGTTGGGTCCTTCTGTAGTTTTATTTATTCGAGATGTTTGCCATTAGGCATAATGAGAAAGGGAGAGGTAGTTTGACGAAGGAGTGTAAAGAAGCCTCACTTAAAAAGTGGCAAAAATTCTCGACAAAGCGATTATCATGAGTCCACTTCCGATAGTCACCTGCAACGTCCCAGCGCAGGCCTACCATTCCTGAGGAAGCGCCGTCTCACGGAGGCTGTAGTCGGGCAAGTCCACAGCAAGTGTTTTTCGTCACTGCCCGCGAGCAACAGACAGTGCCAGGGGAAATAGCACAGTGGTGAATAACGACACCACGCCAAAAGATGCTTTAAAGTTTGTGGGTGTTTAATGTCCCAAAGCGTCTCAGGCTGTGAGGGAGGCAGTAGTGAAGTTATCCGGATAATTTAGAGCACCTCGTGTTGCTAACGTGCACTGACACCACACATACAAGCCTCTAGCAATGCGTCTCCATCGAAATGAGATCGCCGAGGCAGGTAGCAAACCAGCGTCTTTCGGGTCAGCAGCCGAGCAACATAACAACTGAGCCACCGCGATGCCTCAATGGTTATGGGTTAAAAGTGGTTGCAATGGGCTCCGCGGTTAAAAGAGACCAAGATCTCGTTACCCACAATGGTCAGGTACGACATAAGTTGGGCAAAAGGTCTCAGTGTTGATCGTGCGTAGATGTTCTGCACGCGAGTGGAGCTAGTTACTTGTGAATGAAGTCCGAAAGACGCCGCAGGTGAGACACGGTGAAGTCAACAATTAGCCGTAGAGGGTTGTCAGGTTTGTGAATTTAAACAAGGCCGTATATGCTTGGAACCGAACTATTTCTGAAAACGAGGTAGAGCTAGAACGTTTTGGAATCAGGGTTTCGATTGAATATCTCTGCAAGTGGTTTGTTGAGGTTTATTTCAGACCACGAAGTCGGAACCCTGGCCAGGTTCTGTTATGCCCCACTGGTTACCAGTGCCAAAGCATCGTCCTCGTTGTCGTGGAGGTTCATTACCAGAGAAGAGCTGATTTTATGAGCTAGGAGAATAGAGATGATGGCGTCGTCTTGGAGTCTACTGTCAGCTTGTCCTTCTTGTGGGGACAGGTCATTCGGAAATTTTGAGAGTATCTTAGCGGTGACACCAATCGCTTTCAAACGGATTTATGTAATGTGTGGCTCCAGGCACGGAATGCCGTCCTCAACAGCAGCGGCGATATTTGGAAGGGAGAACAGAGGACAACTGAACCCGTGCTTTTTTGCGAGGGCAGATGATTCATGCGCGTTTGGTTAACGAAATGAGAGGTTTGTTACGAAGCCGGTGATTGGTAGGTTTCCTTTTGTTGCCGCTTTAGTAATTCGAGAATTTTGCCAGGAGCGATGCTTGTTGGCCGCAGTAGCTGCGGCGTTTCTGGCAAAGGATTGTACACCCAGCAAGGCTCCAGGCAGCTTATGTGATAAAAGTAATCACGACAAGAACAGGTCGAGCTCTTTATGCGTAGAACCGAGTTACACTCCTCTATGTGCTCCCTTAGCAAACGTTGCTGAGCCTTGGATACCAGCTGCAGGCCTTGTAGTGAGGTGACAGGTCGCTTGAGGCGAAGATTCAAGAGTAAAAAGCCCTTTCCCTAGCAGGTATTGTAGAAGTTGAGATGATTGCAAATACAGCAATACCTTTGAAGATGCTGAGGTACCTTTTTAAAAACTGCATGGGCTGGATGCTGAAGTCTTGGCGTACTCAAAAGAAAACATTGAACATAGGTCTGTCTAGTTGCGAATTCAGATTACACAGAACACTTCTTTCCTCCTACACTCACGGTTTACGTTCAGTGATCCGGCGTTTGATTATACAAGGGCTCAAAAACCCAAACTCAACTCACCCTCAGTCACAGCTGTCGGAGGCAGCAAGTATGTTCTTTAAAGTCGGGTTGTCTGATCTTTGGTTGGCCTTCTTTTCTAATTTAAAATAAATATGCTTTCCAACCAGATAGACCTCTGTAAAATGTTCTATATTGAGTCCATGTGCCTGTACAGTACATTGTAATGTGAAACACTTTTTAGAAAAGTCTCTTTCTTTAGCTAGAAATTATTCGGCAGTGGAATGAGAGAAGCTGAGAGAAGTGCTAGGTTGCATCCAAAATGAAATTGTAGCCATAAAACTACGAGAAAGTTTCGTTTACTCACCGTGAGGAATATGTAGATGACGCAGGCAGTCAACGATATACCACGGTTGAAGCGCATACGAAGGTACTGCACAAACAATGACGGAGTAATAAAATACTTAACGCACATCTGAACACGGAGAGTTTTTATTCCTGAAAGCGATGTTTTTAGTTTCCTAAAAAATCAGCCAAACTTTTCGGTTTAGCTTGCCATGGGCGAGATCAGCTCCGCGGTCACGTGACCCGGTAACGTCACCTCTTGACCAATCTTCAACACCTCTCCAACCGGTTCTCAAGGGCGAGACAAGCGCCGGGGTAGCATGAACTGGTGGCGTCATCAGCCTCGTGACAAATGAGCAACCAATCAGCAATCAGCTAAAGCAGAATGCAAAATCGCATGCTTTGAAATGCCACGGTGGCCAGGTGGCTGCCTTCCAAGGTGGGTCGGTTGTGAAAACATGACACGGTGGCTTCTGATGTCAGTGCCCCCTAGACCATTTAGTGACTTTTTGACTAACGAAAACGAAATAGCATGATGTTAATGTTAGTGCAATCCTATCAGATTAATGGTCTCACCGACGAACGAGGTCAACATCATGGCCGATGCATTGCTAGCCGCCGGCGAAGTTATTGGAAACGCAACTGTTCAACCGGCTTTACATATCATCTGTTGTGTGGTGCCTGACGTCAGCTTTATGACGAATTCCTGTGGGGCCACTGGGAGGTCAAACTGCTTTTGCGCGAGAGAGTCTGTATCAAGCTTGCCTAAGGACCACACTGGACTTTGAGAGGGAGTGCCCATTGCAAAAGAAAGCAAAACTTTAACCAATAATCATGATGTGGTGCTGATACTTTTAGTTAAGGCTCCCCATTTCTGCACAATAGCCGGCGTCATCGTTGTCGGCTTTGAGAATAAAAAATCCCCGGAGAGGCAACCTAATTCACGTCACCTTGTCGCTTGATCACAGCCTGGCCCCGCCGTTTGTGAGCGAACTGACCACCGTTTGCAGGTGACCGTCCAATTAATGATTGGCGGCGAGAGGTGTCCCAGGAAGAGCAACCTTGGTCGCACAAGCTCCAAGGGTGGAAGAATCTGCCATTGCGGGGCAGTGGCGCTTCGCCTAACCTCTGCACAACTGCGCCAGGAGTGGCATGAGGACTCCCAGAGAATGAATGTAAAGTAGGGAGTTACCAATTTCTTATATATGGGCATTAACCCATTAAAGCTATTGCGTCATATCCTTAAGGCACAGCTCAAGTGTCCCCTCCAATTTTTGTGGGAAAGATTCCGGACCCGTGATGCAAGGTTTTATTTAAACTCCTCCTATTCAGAGCACATTGTCGGGAATCTTTAATATGTTTGTTTTTTCGCATTACTTCTTTTATTGTGCTGGAAATAAGAGCGTCATTCCATCCAAACCGCTGTGGCGTTTCAAGCCTTAGCTTCTGACATCCCCTGCATCCAAAAGCGTCGGCCACCCATACTTTATGTCCTGGTGACGTGGACCGCGAGGCATCGAAGCCGAGATATCAGTGAAGGAGTGAAAGGAGCCTTCCACAAACCCAACCACGGCTATCCTACCATTCACCGTCCACCCACCCACCTCGACCGATTCTAACCACCACCCAGTTCCATATTCCAGAAGAATCTTCATACCAGCAGCTCAAGTAGCAGCGTGGCCAAAAAGCGATAGCGAAATGCAATTCAAAGCTTTGTTTCATACCGCCAGCATTACAAATCTCTTGCAGATGAAGTTACGGACCTAGATCTCAGCATCCGTAGAGCAAGACTTCCATAGACTTAGAAGGGCGCCATCACACGGCTGAGAACTCCTTGCGCTCTTAACATTTGAAAAAAGGCTGAGCGTACTTGAGGATATGGCAATAGTTTACATAGGATTAAGTTCTCTATCTCTCCGCCTGCAGGGGGCAGACAACTATGATGCGCTCACCTCGAATATGGAGGTCACTCGAAGTTCATACAGCAGTGGCACGAACAGATGTGTAGCAACCGGAAAGACGACCAAAGGCGTCAAACTGCACCACGTGATGTGCCACCCATATGCGTAGTAGTGTGCGGGAAAGCCGACGACTCCCGTTGAAGAATACAGTGAAGCCACCGACGAAGCCGCCAGAGGTAGCATCTTCAGAGCTCGGCTGCCGAGGAAGACCTCCGCCTTGGTGGCGGCAACACCCGGTAATGAAGCAGTCTTCATGAACGAGTAGTACAAGCCGAATAGCAGATTTCCAGCGGCAAGGAGTCCAAAGATGGCGTATTCAAGCAGTCGCACCATTCTGGAAGAACCTGCTCAGAGTGACTTTGGTGACTGCTACTGACGAAGCCTGCTTGCTAAACACTGGTAGGAGTCCCGAAGCGAGCTTGTGCTTATAAAAATGTGCTGTGTTCTAGGTTCGCTTTTAAAATTTATTAGTTCCATTAAGTGAACCACTGGTAGCTGTCGGCCCTAATTTCCACGAAGAACACTTTTATCCAAAGGACACAAGGCATAAATTTATACGCAGCTACAAAGTTCCTGCGCAGAGCACGGAGTTCACCCTTGCAATGCCTGCTATCATGTGGACGGCCAGATGCGGTGCACTGCTGTGCTCAGTGAATGGAGTGTAGCTATGACGGCAGACAGATGGTGCTTCTATGCGCGCAGTATTATTAGGTGAATTTCGAAATGCAGAGAAAATAAATGCCGCGCGGTTGAGTCCGGAGCGCTGCGGAGAAAAATTGCGATGCTTTTAATAATCACAGGATGTCATGCGTTCCAGCATGTGGTGTGCACCATCTGTTTGCGAATGTTTCCGCTGGTTTTGTGCACATTTTTTTTTTTCAAAACACAGTTCCGTGCCTCTCGCAAAATAAAGAAGGTCGAACATCTGCGCACATGATAAGGGGGACCCTTGGCCTGCGTGTGCCTCTACGCGAGTTGGGCGAACATTTATAGGTTCATAGCGCTCGTATTTCATGGCCGGGATACTGCCCATAAAGCTTTCGTTACTATCTACCACGAACATATCAATACATTCCTTGTAGCGGTTTTAATTAAAAGTGAGACTGGGGACAATTGGTGACTCATGCTTTTGCGGTCTTTGCGCATTTTGCAGCGGCTTTTCGCCAGGTATACAAATTATACGCATGGACTGCCCATAAAGTTTGCGGAATTTGAAGAATCACCTGGAAAAAAATCTTCTCTTTGATATAGGAATTGTTGAGGCATGGGAACACATATATGCGCTACTCTTGATAGAGCCCAGCGATGAAGCCCATAGCTGACTTGTCCTGAATTTGGTTAGGTCTAGCAGGATGGCGAAACTGTGTTGGTAGTTAGCGAAGGATTGAACCTTGATCTGGATGTAACCTTGTGTTCAGTGTTGGCGCTTTCCGCACTGTCTGGGTGGAGCTCACTGCCAGCTCTTGGTAGCTGATGGTGGTTGCTTTCCACTCTGTGGCTGATGGAGACGATATTAGTGTAGCCTGCCAGAAAAGTGTATAAAACATTGATCATGTTCTGATTCAGTAGAAAGCTGTACATCTAGACATCGAGGTGGATCTCGTCAATTTTTCTGAACCTTTGTGTTTTAGGGTTAATGGGAATCAAATTAAGATACACTCTCTAGAGACGAGGAAGACATGACTAGAATACCGGGGGCAGAAAAACAAAGGGAAAATGGCAGCAGTCGTTACAAAAATGAAAAGAATCTAACCTTAGTAAAGAATTTCCTTCGGACTGGAAAACCCCCGAATTGAGTTGAAAGTGTCTGTCGTGTCCGGTCGCTGTGTTGAATGCAGCGAAAGACGCACACGGTACTTTTAGACTTCGTTTATTTAGAGCCGATGAGGGTGCGACCAGCGTCGACCGAGGCAGGAGCCGAACTGGCCGCCCGAAGAAAGGAGGGAGTGGAGAAGCGTCCACGGCAGGGAGTGGCTTCCCAGAACAGGAGGAGGGTGCGGGGCCGCACCGTGGGGGGGCCTCTGGCGACAGCGTGCGACGAAGGGCAAGCGGTCGTTAGGAGGAGGATTGAGTGGTCGTTAGGAGGAGGATGCGAACTGTCGTTAGGAGGGGAATGCGAGTGGTCGTTAGGAGGGGGCGCACACACACAAAAGCAATATGGGGACGCAACACTTCCTTCCCCCTTAGAAAGTTGCCTGGTATCGTGCAGGGGGTCGGCGCTCACGCGTGGAGGCGCGCTGGCTTTGTGCGCTCGGGGGAGAAACACTTGTAGGCTGGCTGTTGTTCGCTGTGTCTCCTAGGTCTGTCCTGGGCGAAGTCTCTTCTTCCGGGAAGGGGTGCCAGGCTATGTGGGAAGATGGGGCACGTGCTCTCTCCGCTGGCGGACAGCTCTCAGACGGCGTCATAAATTTACGCAGCTGGTTGAGATGTCGGCGTGCTACTGTGCCATGTATGTTGACGAGCCAAGAGCGCAGGCCTATGCGTCTGACAATTGTAGCTTCCTCCCAGCGTGGCTTTTTCAGAAACTGTCGGGCGAGGACGCGCTGCCCCTCATTAAGCGTGCCGCAGCGCGGAATTGCTTTTTCTTCCCGGAACGTCTCTGCCTTTGGCTCGGGGAGGATGGCTGTGAGCTGGGTTCGCATTTCACGCTCGAACATCATTTTCGAGGGGGTCTCGCCTGTTGTGCTCTGAACCGTCGTGTGCTGCTTGAAGAGAAAGCGCGCAAGGCGGCGCTGCAGCGAGCCTGTCTGATCTCTTTCAAGGGCGCGTTTTAGCTCGGCTACGTAGCGCTCGGCTTGTCCGTTTGTCGCTGGGTGGTAGGGGGCCGATGTAACTGATGAGATCCCGTTGTCGCGATAAAACTTGAGGATCTCCGCAGACACAAACGGTGTTCCGTTGTCCGACACTACCTTGCGCGGCAGGCCGAACGTTGCAAATAGTGATCGGAGGTTGTCAATGACTGCTGCCGAAGTCGTCTGTCCCATTTGCCTTATCTCAAGCCACTTTGTGTAGGCATCTACGACCACAAGGAAAGTGCAGCCCTCAATTGGTCCTGCAAAATCAATGTGCAGTGTGTGCCATGGTGTGTCTGGCTTTTCCCATTCTGGGACAGGAGCTTTCGGCGGGGCGCTCCGGCTGCTCTGGCAAGGCTTGCATTCTCGCACCACTGTTTCGATGTCGTTGTCAATGCCAGGCCACCACATGTAGCTTCTGGCACACTTTTTCATTGCAACGATGCCCCGATGTCCGGCGTGGATGAGAGACATAGCTTGTGCGCGTAGTTCTCTCGGCATCACAACTCGGGACCCAAATATGATGCAGCCGCGATGGGTGCTCAACTCTGTAGCTCGCCTGCGGTAAGCGTCGAAGTTGTCCCCTTTGAGTTTATGCACGTTGCCTTGTTGAACAGCTGTGTAAACTAGCCGGAGAGCTGCGCACTTCTGCGTAGATGCTGCAACTGTGCCTGCTGTAAGCGGAGGTTCTGGCAGTGCTTCGAACATCAGAACGTCTCCTGGTGGAAATGGTTCGTCAACAGTTGCGTCTAGTGGCAGACGGCTTAGCGCATCGGCGTTTTGATGTTTACTCCCATTGCGGTAGACCAGAGCGTAGTCGTACGCTGAGAGTTTGATGGAATGCTGCGTCGGCTCGATGACACCTTGCTGCTCCAGTTTGTCCAACTCTTTTTCAACTGAATCTCGGAGAGCAAACGGCACCGGCCTGGCCTTCAGAAATTTGGGTTGCGCGTTGTCCAACAACTCCAGTGTGACCGGGGGCCCTTCGTTTCCTGGAATCTCTTCCGAGAATACTCTTCCGTATTTCTCTTGCAGTTGCTCAACCATGTTCTGGCTCGGCGTCTGGTGTATGCCGCATATCATCACGCCTAGTGGAGAAAACCAGTTTCTCCCTAGAAGGCTTGATCCTGTGCCCTTCACAACAAGCAGAGGTAGCGTATGGGTCTGGCCGTTGTAGTTAACCTGCACGTTGGCAGAGCCCAATAGTGGCAGATTCTGTCCTGACCACGTTCGCAGGTGCGTGTCGTCTTGTTGCAGGGCGGGTGCGTCAGATGGCCATGAAGTTCGGAACGTGTCCTCGCTGATCAGAGTACAGGCTGCGCCGGAGTCCACCTCGAACTTAATCAGCTGGTGATGTACGCTTACTTCTGTAAAAATCTTCGGTCGCGTGCCGAGATTCATGGTGTTCAGGTCGTACAACACAGATGGTGTTGCTGATGTTGTTCCATGGAGATCAGATAGCGGCGTATTCTCTGAGGCGTTGACGCTGTGATTAGGCTGGGAAGGTGACTTTATCTTGGCAAGTCTCCGTTTCGTAATGCATGCTCTTTCGATATGCCCTCTCTTGTGGCAAAAATTACACGTGGCTGACTGGAATCGACATCCCTGGGGGTTGTGTTGGTCGTCACACCGCCAGCAGCGTTGTGCCTTTTTGACCGATTTTACAACAACAGAAGGCTTGCGCACCTGGTTGCTTGTCTGGTGTACCGGCTCGGTGTTCCGGCGAATCCCTCTCTGCTGGTGACCGGCGCTCTCCGCTCGAACGGCGATGTCGTAAGCTTTGCTGAATGTGAGGTCCTTCTCAGCGAACAGGCGCTGCTGCAGTGACTCGTCACTCAGTCCGCACACAAATCTGTCGCGTAACATCACGTCCAAGGGAAGCATGGTGGTGTTAGCAGAAGAAGCTGCGTCTCCCTCCTGCCCGGTAGCTGTTGTCGACAGCGTTCCAAAATTGCAGTCGGCAGCGAGCTTCTTGAGCGCGGCTACGTAGGCGCTCACAGTTTCTCCTCCCAGTTGATCTCGTCGTTGGAAGCGAGCCCGGCTGTAGACCTCGGATGGCCTTGGGTCGTAGTGCTTTTGCAGCGCTTTTACGATGTCGTCGTAAGACACTGCCGCTGGTGTGCTTGGCTGAATAAGGGCGCAGACAGTATCGTAGGTCTGCTCCCCACACAGCGTCAGCAGGTTGGCCCTCTTCAAGGCTGGGTCTGTGATGTTGTTAGCTTCAAAGTAGAACTGAAGGCGTCCAACCCACGATGACCACGATGAGCCGTTGAATTCTGGTATCTGATTGGGAAACCCTCGCGTAGCCATGGCTTGTCAATAGCGTTGCGTAGCGCGGGTCGAATCCACTTTCTCGTCGCCACTGTCGTGTCCGGTCGCTGTGTTGAATGCAGCGAAAGACGCACACGGTACTTTTAGACTTCGTTTATTTAGAGCCGATGAGGGTGCGACCAGCGTCGACCGAGGCAGGAGCCGAACTGGCCGCCCGAAGAAAGGAGGGAGTGGAGAAGCGTCCACGGCAGGGAGTGGCTTCCCAGAACAGGAGGAGGGTGCGGGGCCGCACCGTGGGGGGGCCTCTGGCGACAGCGTGCGACGAAGGGCAAGCGGTCGTTAGGAGGAGGATTGAGTGGTCGTTAGGAGGAGGATGCGAACTGTCGTTAGGAGGGGAATGCGAGTGGTCGTTAGGAGGGGGCGCACACACACAAAAGCAATATGGGGACACAACAGTGTCAAAACACTATGAATAAAGCAGGCTGTATTATGCGTGGCCAAGAAAATCCATGCATCCATGCGTGTTATATTGGCTGTATTGACTGGCTTTCCTAGGAAGCTAAAGCGCAGCGTTATTTCACGGCACAGCGTTCGCATCTTTGTTAGCTAATTCCATGACTACGGCGCAACGAACGGGACAAGAACAATGACGCAGGCAAACACAACACAGCGCTTCAGCGTTCCAGACACAACACAGCAGCGCTGTGTTGTGTCTGTGCCTGTGTCCTTCTTGTGCCGTTCGTTGCGCTATAGTCATAGAATATCGGAACGAACTCGCCCAGAAACATACCCTGTCAAATTACTTTGTTAACTAAGCGCGATCAAGTTGTTCTAGAATATCGGCTGGTTGCAGAAAAGCCTACAAACCACACCAATTGTTATTTAACTAACTTTTTTTTCGGGCTTTGCAGGCTTTTATTTTGCGCGAGTGCACATTTTGTCTAAAACGGTGCACTTGCATCTTGGGCAAGCATTTTATAAGAAGTTTTCTCGTCGTCCAAAAAAAAAAAGTTTCCTTACTTACTCTACTACAAGAGAAGAAGCCACCATTTATTTGGTGATTACTACCTTTAATAGGACTTACCAAATGCGTTATCAGCTGTCACAATCGCTGATGAGTTGCTTTGAGAATTAGGCGACTTCAGGAGGCAAAAATACGCGGATTGAATTAGGACCCGCTTAACAGCTGCTCAGAATATGGCTGCTGCACATAAGAATACCTGCTTTCTGAATTGGAGGCTTTGAAAAGCTAGACGGCTCACACAACATTGGTCATGTAGGGCATTTACACGATAACTGTAGCTGGTGGGGCTATGTCGAAAACAGCGGGTGAAGGGGGGGGGGGGGGGGAGTGCACGTTTCAGTCGAACGCCTGTCTGTAGGAAGCTTAGCATTCGGTCGCGCTCTAAATGCACTGACTTTTTTCAGCAGCTGGCAGGAACACGACCATAAACGCGAGAAGACAGCTTGACGAGCGCTGATGAACTCTCGTGTGTCGTCGCTTCTGTTAGTGTTCGGCATCGTGTTGCTACGCGCTGCTGAGAAACGAAGGTACAATACTAAAGACCCCCAATGCTTGTTCTATTCAAGCGCTTCAATGCACCGGCCAAATCTTAGTCGATGCAGTCGTCGTTGACAGAGTCTGCGCATCTGTGATACAACTTGAGTCTTTCTACTGCTCTTTTCTGCAGTGGGAAGTTGTAACATTCGCAACGGCAGGCGAACAGGCGGTGAATACCGTCAACGCTGCTGCCGGGACCGGTTGCTCGCGCTCTCGGTTAATGCACCCTAGTCAGTGTCGCTGCTGCCACACTAGCGCCGATACATATGATCCCAGTATAGAGTTATGCGCGATATAAAGTATTTATAGAATGGGCTATAAACAGAACGTGTCTTTAAAGTCTATGGTCAATAAAAAGTCCATGCGAGGTCGGACTGATGGCAACGTAAGAATGTAAACTGTCACGTGCTCTGGACATAAGGCACGAGTCGGAACTGTGTACATGTGGCATCATCAGAGCGGGGATGGTGTCAAAGCTTGTGGCGTTCCCGGCACTGACGAAGACGAGGGAAAAAAGCGGGCCCGTTCGGGATGCCACAGCTGGAAGCTGAAGGCTGTGGGATGAGATCTGCCGAGATCAAATGCCATTTATTGGGGTGGCATGAGGGAAAAGGAAGAGAGTTTATGTATTTATGGGGTTTAACGTCCCGAAGCAACTCAGGCTATGAGAGACGCCGTAGTGAAGGGCTCCGGAAATTTTGGCCACCTGGGGTTCTTTAACGCGCATTGACATCGCACAGTGCACGGGCCCCTAGAGTGAAAAGTTTCACCTCCATCGAAATTATACCGCCGCGGCCGGGATGGAACCCACATCTTTCAGGTCAGCAGCCGAGCACCATAACCACTGAGCCACCGCGGCAGACAGGAACATGAAGAGAGGCTCACACGTTTGACTCGAGGTGGCAACACGTGTAATGGTGCGCCAGACAAGCCTATTCACTTTCAAAAGGCGTAGGCGTCGGTTAAAAGTCGCTCAGGTTTAACTACATTGTATAATACGCGTTACACCAAGAAGAATGCGCCATTTTCACGCAGCTAGTTGTTGGAGTCATTGCTCCCGGAAAAGGCATATTTGTGTTCGTGTTCTTAGTAATATCTCATCAGCGGAACATGTGACCACCCCGTGCAAACTGCACGGGGCAAGGGCAAATTTATTCGGCTTAGATGAGGCGCGTGGACGAAACATTAGGCGACGAAAGGGCTTGAAACGCAATCACATGAACAGCCGGCATCTACTTCACGCCTAACGCCAACGGCAGAAAAAGGCGCCGTGAAGCGGCTTGAAACGTACACCTGTCATGAAAACATCCAGAAATGACTGGATGGCGTAGCTTCCTGTGCACCTCTTTGACGCAACTTTCGAAATTGTGTTGAAGAAGCGTAGCTTGTTGGGCCAGTTGGTGCGTGTTAAAAAGGAATATAAAAACCAGCAAAACAGGACGCGTTCACACGACGAAGAAATCCGCAGAGCCAGTGCTCGAACACAAGTGAATATTTTATTTCCTAAAAGTCTCGAGCAGAGCAGGGCGTACATGCGCATAACCATACTATTGACTACATAGGAAAAGATAAAAATCAAGTTATCGGTTGAGGAAGTTTCCTTGCACGTGAAAACTAAGTCCCACTCATATACTGAAACTCTCTAGATGAAAATTTTACCGAAGTGTCGCTGACGAAATTAGAGCCTAACTTCTTAATCTTGAATGCTTCCAATATCTCCTGCTCTATCTGCGTTTTTCTGCGGCCGATGACTCGCACCTTATTGAACAAGGGAGTGCAGCTGTAACACTTGTTACAATGCTTTGGTAGATTAGCTGTGTTATCTGGCTGCAGTGACGTGCTGTGCTGTCTTAACCGGTCATTAATGCATTGGCCCGTCTGGCCGATAAAAGCTTTTTCACACGACAGGGGGAGGGTGTACACAACTAGTACTCTCACACAAGATGCACTAGTAATGTTGTGTGTGCATACACACTGTGTGCACACAATGCCCCTTCAAAGATCTAACGATCTGTGAAGCTGCATTTAACTTTTGTCACTGGCTTCAAACCAAAGGACGGTATTTGTACATAGTCGGACCTGACTCAGTATCAAAGATACTTTCACATACGAAACAGTGCCATGCAAAAATATCGGATAAATGGAGCAAACGTTTTTGCGAAATGGTTGCAGAAGTGATTACCCACCCTCGAGCTAACCTCAATCTTTTGTAGTAATGATTCTACAGCATATTCTGGGTATTTCATGCGCTCCATTTTCTCAAACTCATTACCACATATAACATGCGCAGCTTGTGAAGTCAAATTAGAATTTATCAATTGGGAATAGAGAATAAACTTTTCAGCTTTCGCTTGATCAGCTAGCCTGTAGTTGACGTCACCTGTAATATCGAGCATAACGTTCCTTGTGCGTGGGAATACCCATTTATTCAGACAGTACCTCACCTCATGGTTCTATTCATACGCCTAGCTATGCTTTATGAGGTTTTACAGACAACATAGCTGCTGTTAGGGAGTGAAGCGGCATATACCTGTTTGTCTGGTTTTTTCGCAAGTTCAGGATAAGCAAAACTGATGAAAGTGCAGTTAAGTATGGGATGGTACTCAAGAAACTGCTGGACGTCACAGATTATTGACATGAATTACGTGCCTTTTTACAGAATACTTTAGCAGTGCAATAAGAAGACACTCAGCGAACAGAATAACGTGCAACGAATCAGCAAGTCCTGGAAAGTGGAACTGCTCTTGTTGAAGATATGAATTAGCAGAAGATGAACGACACCTTAGGTGTAGCTCGGAAGCGTAAACATTCTATAATGTAACGTTTGCGTATGCTTTCTAGCACTAAGATAAGGTGTGAAATGTGTAAACTATGAATTTCATTGGATATTTTTCAACATTATTCACAACAGCGCAGGAAACACGTACAAAGGGGGAGAATAGACAAAACAAGCGTTGGAAGCGCTGAATTAAACGTTGTCTATTCTCCCCCTTTTGTCCGTGTTTCCTGCGCTGTTGTGAATAATGAATATGTACCAACTTGTTCCACTTTTTTCTCTCATCAATGTTATTTTTACAGCGCTTGTTTTGTCTATTCTCCCCTTTTGCCCGTGTTTCCTGCGCTTTGTGAATAATGAATATGTACAAACTCGCTCAACTTTTTTGATTAATATTTTTCAGAAGCTTATGAAAATTTCTTTCTGATGTAGGCAACCGAGCTGTGTGCACTCCACAAAACTAACTCCAGGAATTGAAGAGAGGAATAGAGAGGAGAGGACGTGAACCTTTTCTACCCTTAAGTGGAGGGAACCGGACGTCCTGCCGCATTGTAAAACCTAAACATGTTCATACTACCAGGTGTGATCCCAGTATAGCAGCGCACGAAGAATAGTCTTATAGCTTCGAGCCTTATTAGTCCTCCTATCATTTCGACCTCCGAAACACCACGCGCAGCTTTAGGACGTTAAACTCCACATACGAACGACTAAACCATACCTTATGAGTTCAAACAGATGGTAGGTGAGAGTGTGAGTAGCATTAAAATTCGCAGCTGTGACAGCCAGTTTTCAGGCCTTCTGCGAACAGGATGCCGAACACTACTTTCTACCGGGTCGTGTTTCCCCGTGCCTAATTATTTCTTATTTAAATGAACAAACATATAGGCGCTTACCGCACCTGTAGTATAGTGTATATTGCGCAGTGAGCCGTTTGTGTACATTATGTCTCCCATCGTGCATTGCGAGTAGCCTTTAAAAAATACGGCCGGACAGTACATCCATCCTAAGAAAGTTTTCACATGCATCCTGAACCTCCTTATATGAGATCCTAGCTAGAAGAACTTTATTACCCTCTAGATATTGTCACGTTGTAGTGACGGCAGTCCAGCGGTCAGCGATACAGCAACAAGGCTTGCGAACGAAGCTCTTTATTTGGGCTGACTTGTGCCCGCGAAAGAACTGAATCACTCGGCGGCAGCGAGAGGAACAACCGTGCTCGTCAGTCGTCGAACTACGAATGCCCGCCGCTCGCGGCATCGCACAATTTAAAGCCGGCAAGGAAACTTCGAGATAACAGGACCAGATCATCTAGAGTAATCTGGAAAAATTTAGATGCAGCTCTTCATGGCTGCGATCAATCGAGATAAGTCCGGACGCTTCTCGCGTCACGAACAAAAATGCTAACACCCCTTTCCTGCAGCCTTGAGCGGGAACGAATGGACACTACAATGATACGTGGCAATATCTTTTGTTGTTGTTAGCGGTTATGCACAGTGAATTCAAAAAATTAAAATCAAAATGGAAGGAACAGATTTTCCTAGCCGCAGCACCTGCAATCAAAGCCTGAAGCACCTGAGCTGGGGTTAGAGGGAATAAAAGGACAGGCAGAGGATAGGGCGAGGACAACGAGAGGGATAGAAAGAGGGGAGGGTTAGAAGAAAGGATAGGGGTAGGGCGGCAATATACACTGCGTCCAAATGCAGGATCTAAGCAAAATTCAGTTTCTCAAGGTTAGTAAAAACACTTTTCTTAAGATTGGCGGTTTGCATGGCGTACGCAAAGATAATTCCAGGCGTAGGCCGAAGAGTTCTTTCTTTTGGTCCTTTGTCCGTGGAATCCTCTATCGTTCAGAAATACGTAAAAAGGCCTTGTAATGCATTTTGAAATGAATAATTGCAAATAATACCACGGAGGTGCAACGAAAACTACGTAGTGTTTGCGAGACTATTTAGAGAAAGCATTCAATTTGGAGGGGTGGTCACAGTGCCCTGACTGATACGCACTTCTTGGAAAGGCGACTGTATGGATTCACAGTGAGTGCTTTCTGATATCCTGTGGCATTGAGGCTAAAGAACTTTGTCGTGTTTAAGAATGTCGCGAAGCGCAAGTGTACGTTCAAAGGCGTGGTACATACTATTGTACGCGCGGTTTGAGGAGCACATTGCCACTCCCAATTTCATGATGTCACCAACGTCAGTTGTACAGTTGTAAGTAATTACTCATGGGATATAAAGGGCGATGAAATCAAATTTTTGTTGCACGTTTTCTATTCCAGCTTAGTCAATACTGGCACAATGAAATCAGGAAGCTTGCGTGATGCGCGCACGGTCGGATGGAGGCCGCCATTGGTGTCGGATTTCTTTGATGCGCTGCATTAAATAGGGAAAACTCAAGCGGATGTGAGCAAATGAGAATTCAGGTTGAAGGCTTTCATTGAATTCGTCCCGCAGGAAATAGGCAGCAGGTGGCAGTGACATTTCAAGGCAATTTTGAGTCGAGTACCCTCGGCCACCAGGGTGAAAAAACGAAGAGGTGATTCGTAGCACCGGAAAAAAAGCTGTCAGACTTGGGTCTGAATGACAGGACCAAAAACCCCAAGAGGTTGTGTGAAGGCAACTCCACACGAACACCTTCCGCAACCCTGCGATATAGGCCGCATATACCCTGGGGTCTACTCCCCTTCCTGTAAACTATGTGGCCAACACGCCAGTCTATCTCACATACTCTGGGCTTGCTCTCGGGACCCCCTTCCTCGAGGCTTGCAGCTCTCGAATCCAGACTAGTGGGAGGCCGCATTGCCCAGTTCCAATTCGGACACACAGATCCGGGTTGTGACAAGAGCCCTAGAAGTCGCCGAACGCCACGGGCTCATGGCCACTTGATGGGGCTATAACCCCACACCATCAGCTACATTTGTCGGTCGAAATAAAGTTTATCCTCGTCCTCCTCAATGATAGGATAAGGCGACTACCGATTACTCCCGGTCGCTTTTGCCAGGGGGTGCCCTCTGCGTAAAGCCAGTGCCGGACCGTTACTCGCATCTGTTAAGGGGCCTTAAAGTCACGGAGGCCTTGTTGATTATTATCAACTCTGTTTCTTTGACACTTAGGTCACTGTCTCACAAATGCAGTTAGCGCCACAAAGTTAAAAACGACTGAGCTGCACTAGTGTTCTTATACTGCGCGTACACTCGTTCGGGCGGCGGGGGGCCGCGCACGCAGGAGCCTCCAAAGAAACGATGCTCACTCGTTGGGTTCCGTTTTGAGACTAGGAGTTTATTTGCAATAGTGACAGAGGACTGGAAGGAAGAAAACAAAACACACACAGAGGGAAAAGAGGGTGAAGGAAAGCGGGGGGGGGGGGGCACTGAAAAGAGACCACCTGCAGTTTCGGCCCGACCAGGCCCATGACCTTGAGGCGCAGTGTCGTCTTGCGGCTCCGATGCGCGGACCTCGTAGTTTCCTGGAAGCCGGCATGCTCCCCTGTTTTCTGCCCTTCGCGCTCCGGAACTCGGGGACCATCTCCTATTTTCTTCATCCTCCCCCGCAATGAGCTTCAGCTCATTTGTGCTGTATGTGGGACCTCTTCGCTTAGGAGTTCGAGAGGGAAAAGGACCTGCACTGGTCGCCGAAGCTCCCTTTTGTTTGGGAGGGCAATTTTGCAGGCGCGTACATTGCCATCTCTCCCTGGGAAGATCTCCCTGACTCGCGCCATCGGCCACATTTGGCGGGGCGTCCGCTCGTCGCCGAGCAGCACAATGTCGTCTTTCTTGACGCTTCGCTGCTGGGTGGGTCTTATTAGGTGCGCGGACCTGAGTTCTAGAAGATACTCGCGCCTCCATCGTTTCCAGAAGGAATCCACCATCGCGACGCGGTACTTCCATTTCCCTCGCAGTATTTCACTTGTTGACCCCGCAGAAGTGGCCGCCGCTGCGGATGGCAAAGCTGTGAGCCGACGTCCGACGAGGAAATGAGCCGGTGTTAGGGGCGCTGGCTCCCCCGCATCCGAGTGGACGTAAGTCAGGGGACGGGAATTTACAACCGCCTCGACTTCTGTGAGAACTGTGCGGAGGCTGTCAAAATCGAGGCAGCTTCTTCCAAGTGTTTTGCGGAGGCAGGTTTTCACAGTGCGCACCATCCTTTCCCAAAAACCGCCCCACCACGCCGCTCTCTCGACAATGAATTTCCACGATATCCCCGTTTCTCCGATGTATGCCTGGACTTCTGCTCCCCGCGCCACTTGAAACATCTTTGCGAGGTCCTTAGACGTTCTTTTAAAGGTTAGAGCGTTATCCGAATACATGACTTTGATTATTCCTCGGCGGGAGACAAATCTTCTGAGTGCCATGAGAAATGAGTTGGATGTCAGGTCACCGACAAGCTCTAGATGGATAGCTCTGGTTACTGCACATGTAAAAAGAGCTACGTAACATTTGCGTGCCATCCCTTTGTCACTGTAAAATAGTGGGCCCGCAAAATCGACACCTGTGATCTGGAATGGGTCAGCCTTTGTGACACGTTCTGATGGAAGCGGGGCCACGGGCTCTGCAGCTGGGCGGCAACTTTGCTTCTGACACTGTAGGCAGCGCCGAATTATTGATTTTACAGTTTGTCTCGCTCTAAGCACCCAGTAGCGCTCACGAAGATGGCATAGCATGTCTCGCACTCCCGCATGTAGCAACCTCTTGTGCTCCCGAGCTATGAGCAACTGTGCGAACTGGTGGGCCGAAGAGAGAATAGCGGGGTGTTTTGTGTCCTCCTCTTCGGCGCTATGCTGGAGTCTGCCGCCAACTCTCAGTATGCCATCAGCGTCGAGGAAAGGGTTGAGAGTTAGAATTTGGGATTTCTTGTCCAATGTAGCTGATGACTTGAGGGCGCTTATTTCTTCCGAGAAGCTTGTGGTTTGTGAAATTCGAAGCCAATACTTCTCGGCCTGTGCTAGCTCTGTTGCTGTTAACTCTCCCTCTCTTTTCTGGGAATGGTTCCGAGAGTTATGCAGGAAGCGCTGAACCCACGCTGTTACGCGAAGCACTCTGGATAAGGAGCTGCTGTTCTCAATATCCAACAGTGGCTCCGGTGCACTGCAGGTCACTGTATTGAGCACCTGCACGACCCTTTCCTCCTCGGCGCAAGAGTTGCAGTCAATGTTTGGGATAACCGTAGGGTGCTCGATGGTCGCCTTCAGCCAATCAGGCCCATTCCACCACGCTTCACTCGCAATCAAAGTGGAAGGCATAATACCCCTTGTTAAAAGATCTGCGGGGTTAGTCTTTCCCGGGCAATGCTTCCAAACTGCGGGATCAGTCAGAGACTGAATCTCCTGCACTCTGTTGGCAACGAAAGGTTTCCACCTCAAAGCAGAGCTTTTTATCCAGCTCAGGGCAACGGTCGAGTCACTCCAGCAGTGCACTGAAATAGCTGTCACATTCAGCTGCTGAAGAAGCGTTTTGGCCAACCGAGCTCCTATTAGGGCCCCCATCAGCTCCAACCGCGGTAATGACAAGCGCTTTAATGGCGCCACTCTTGTTTTAGCCATCAGAAGGGATACAGTGAAGTTCCCGTCTTCATTTGTTGTCTTCGTGTAAGCAACGGCACCGTAAGCTTTCGGGCTGGCATCACAGAAAATGTGAAGCTCCGGCTGGGCATGCTCTTCTTTCAAGGCGACTTTACGAGGTACGGAAATGTGGCGAAGCTCAGGGAGCTGTTGGCACCAAATGTCCCATCGGTCAAGTACATCTGGAGGCAGTTTCTCATCCCAATCTGTGCCTCGCTCCCAAAGGGTCTGAAACAAGATCTTCGTTGTAGTAGAAATTGGTGCGAGGAAACCGAAGGGGTCGAAAATACGCGCAGACGCTTGCAGCAAAAACCTCTTTGTGTCTTGCCGCGATCTCAAAAATTCTATTAGGGTGTTCATCTCAAACACGAAATCGTCTGGGTGAGGCCTCCATTCGACACCCAGGATCTTGGTCACTGTGAGCTCCGGCAAGCTGCCTCGTGCATTCTCATTTTCGGATAACATCGTCGAAAGTTCAATCGAATTCGATCGCCACTTGCGTAGATGCATGCCTGCCTTGTGTACAATGTGCTGCGATTCTTGGCAGATGCGCTCCGCCTCCTCAACTGAGTCAGCGCCTGTCACCAAATCGTCCACATATAGGTTGTTCTTGAGTATATTCGCTGTGCTCGGATAAACGTCTTGCACTGACTCAATGTGATACCTCAGAGTTGCCGCGAGCAAAAAGGGGCTTGATGTTGCCCCGAAGGGCACTCGTGTCATTCGATACTCCTTTATAGGAGGAAGAGCTTCTGACTGCTTGGGAGGTCGCTCGTACCAGAGAAAGCGCAAGGCGTCGCGGTCACTTTGGACCAGCTGCACTTGGAGGAAAGCCTTTTCTATATCGGCCATGACAGCTATTCTGTTGGTTCGAAACCTGATTAGGATGTCTGAGAGATTTGGGTTCAAATTTGGTCCCGCAGAGAGAACATCATTTAGCGAAAGCTCGCCTCGTGCGCTCGAGGAGGCATCGAAGACCACCCTCAGCTTAGTTGTTTCGCTTGTCGGTCTGACAACGCCTCGATGCGGGAGGTAATAAATAGGTCCCTTTGGGGACTCACCATTTTCGTCGACCTCCTCAGCGTGCCCAGCAATCAGGTATTCTCTCAGCGCTCGGTCGTAAGCTTGCATGTCGCCGTCGTTTCTTATCAACTTTGTTGTCAACGACCGAAGTCTCTGCGCAGCTATGGCCTTGTTATCCGCCAAATCTGAGGCATTTTCTTTCCAGGGCAGAGAGACCTGATAACGGCCATTTCTGTAGGTGACGCTTTCTTGAAAGCTTCGAAAAACTTCGTCTCCCTTCTCCGTGGTTTCTGTGTCAACGATTCCAAGATGTTCCAATTCCCAAAATGACTTCAGCTGCTTGGAGAGGTCGTCGTTTTCTTGCTCAGTGGTCACCAACACGCGCATGACTCCGGTGGTTGTCAAACAGGTCGTCGCTGTGTTTCTTGCCACTCTACCCTGCAGCGTCCACCCAAAGATGGTCTCCACGGCGACAAGCTTGTCGTTGACCCGCTTGACACTTCCAGTGGCGACGTCCCAGTAACGGTCAGCGCCAATCAGGAGAGAGACTCCGGTGCTATGTGGCTGGTCGTCCGGGGCCAGGTCAGCGAGTTGGAGCCCTTGGTCTGCAGCCAGGCTGGTAGCGGAGGCGTCAGGTGGTGGCAGGAAGTCCCCGGAAATCTCTGGAACCTCGAGGGCCTCGATTCTTATTACGTGGTCGTCATGTCGGCTTCGTAGACACAACTCGACTCTGTTACATGTTGTGATGTTTGGCGTAGTGGTCCCAAAGGTGTGAATGGCGAGACGTTCTTCTCCCACCACTTGAAGTTTGAGACGCCGGGATACCTCTCGCTTTACGAAAGTTCTCTGGCTGCCACCGTCGAGCAGAATCCTCACCAAGGCGCGCTTCTGTTTCGATTCCGCCCATGCTTGTGCTGTCTGTAGGAGCACGCTGGGCGTGCAGCCAGTCTGTGCCACCTGTAACGATGACTGCACGACAACCTCGTGAGGTGCAGAACCGTTTCTTGAAAGGGGTGGTGTCGACTTGCTGAGATCGCAGACGCCAGTAGCGTGCCGGGCGGAGCATTTCGCGCACTTGAGCCACTTTGCTGTTCGGCAATCTGCTGCTCGATGATTCATTTTCGTGCATTTAAAGCATCGTCTTTCTTTGGCCAGGATCTCTCTCTTGGCTTCTGGCGCAACGGAGGCCACGCAGTCTGCCGTAACGTGGTCTTCTGCCCCACAAAATGAGCATTGTGACTCGCTGCCCTTTACAGCGAAGACGGCTGCAGATGGTGGCTTCCCCTTAATGCTTGGCTCCCTCGGTTTAACATCCCTGTTCAGTGACTGTCGGCTGCTGCACTGTGCTCGTTCTCTGCTCTCCACTTCCGTTCTCAAGAAATCGAGAAAGTCTTGGAGCTCGTCTTGCGGAACGGTTGAAGTGGCAGCCTTCCTTCGGTAGTATTCGAGGCTAAGTTGATCTGGGATGCTCTTCCGAAGGACAGTTAGCAACAACACGCCGTACGTGCTTGATGTCACGCCCAGTGCCTCGAGGCTTCGGACTCCCGACTGTACCTCATCATAAGGGGTCCTGAGCCTTTCTGTGTCATGGAGGTTGTTTACCGGGCGAACACCGAGCAAGCGAGACATGTGTTCTTCGATAATGACGTCTTCTCTCCCAAATATTTCTGTGAGGGTCCTGATGGCAATTCCGTAATTTTCATTGCTTAGGGATAACCCTTCGATAGCCGCTGCCGCCTTCCCTGTTAGATAACTTGTCAGGTACTGAAATTTATCGATTGATGAAAGAGAGCCATTTTTGTGGATTGTTGAGTCGAATTGATTCCAAAATTTCTGCCATGATCTCAAGTCTCCATTAAACTTGGCGATTTCCAACTTCGGAAGTTTGGTTGTTGCCGACGGAAGCTGGCTCGTGGTAACGCTGGCGTGAACTGAAGGCTGAGAACTAGGCTCGGAAGGGTTCCCCGTTAGTGATGGAGTTCTTGACCGATCTTCGTAAGAAGTTTGGTTTCGTAGGGCTCTTTTTATTCTAGTTTTCATGATGCTTATCTTCTCGCTGTAAGCAGATACGGCGGCTAATTCTGCGTCGAGTTCCTGTAGGTCAATTTTCTTCTCAATGCTGTCGTTAACCGACTTTAGCTCTTCTGCTTGCTCGATAAGGAGGTCAAATTGTACTTCAAGCTCACCGCTTTGTGCTGCAGGCTCTTCTTGTAGGAGGGCGGTGGCTGCTGCGATGATCTTTTCGATGGCTTGACGTAGTGCGGCTTGCTTCTTTTGGAGTCGTTCCATGGCGTCTTTGATGGCAGTTGACTAAGTTCCCGGGTTTCGGCACCAAATGTTGATTATTATCAACTCTGTTTCTTTGACACTTAGGTCACTGTCTCACAAATGCAGTTAGCGCCACAAAGTTAAAAACGACTGAGCTGCACTAGTGTTCTTATACTGCGCGTACACTCGTTCGGGCGGCGGGGGGCCGCGCACGCAGGAGCCTCCAAAGAAACGATGCTCACTCGTTGGGTTCCGTTTTGAGACTAGGAGTTTATTTGCAATAGTGACAGAGGACTGGAAGGAAGAAAACAAAACACACACAGAGGGAAAAGAGGGTGAAGGAAAGCGGGGGGGGGGGGGGGCACTGAAAAGAGACCACCTGCAGTTTCGGCCCGACCAGGCCCATGACCTTGAGGCGCAGTGTCGTCTTGCGGCTCCGATGCGCGGACCTCGTAGTTTCCTGGAAGCCGGCATGCTCCCCTGTTTTCTGCCCTTCGCGCTCCGGAACTCGGGGACCATCTCCTATTTTCTTCAGGCCTTATAGAGGCTTTCAGCCCGAGGTATTGCCTCATGCGTCTGGATTCCCTTTTCCTCCAATACTTCCGCATACCTAGACCGGCTAGGCCCGGTTGGTTGGTTAGAAGGCACGGCAGCACTTCACTCATCTGGAGTACGTTGCGGCCTCTGCAGTTATACTAAATTCAGTTTACACTTTAGGAAACCATGCATCCTTAAAATTAAATAAGGCTATTTGAGGCGCACACCTCTAGTAAATTGCAGCTATGTCTGATAATGTCTTCCTTTGTCTATGTCTTCCCTATGTCTTCTTATGCTATGTCTTCCCTTTTGTGCAGCGGTGGGCCTCTGAAATTTATATACAATTAGAGCGAAGCTAAATAAGCTTGTATGTATTTTGCTCAATTTTCACTTCATCTGTTCATTTTTGTTTCCAATTTCTTTGTTCGCATTTGGAGACGGATAAAATTATTAAGATTCCCGCCTTGAATTCGAAGTTTTGCAGTGACCTCCATAACAGATCGCTTAACATCATTCGTCCGGGATAAATTGGTCACCGCCCGAGGGCTCGAAAAGCAGGAGTGCTGTGTTGGAAGCTTCTGATTCTCGGCCTCACAGAGAATGGTGTGAGGCACAGTAAGGGCGTTCCTAAAACTTCGTGGCCAGAAGAAGAGCCAGGCCTCTTGTTTCTAATGATATAGGTAGTAGTAGTAGTAGTAGTAGTAGTAGTAGGTTTATTTGGCCATATTATATACAATATGCCCTCGAGGTGAGGCTAAAGGAGGTAGACCAAGCATGCCTCCTGACAAGGCCTACACCCCGATCACACATCATGGAAACGGGGGCCGAATGGACATGAGATAAAAAAAAAAAAAAAAAAAAAAAAAAAAAAAAAAAAAAAAAAAAACAAAAAAAAAAAAAAAAAACAATGAGCAAACATGATCACAATAGAAAATAGTTAATGATAGACAATAATAAATATCAATTAACAATAAACAAAACATTTCATAATATGCACATTTAAAAAAAAAGCAGAACACAAACACACACATAAAAAAAAAACAACTAAGTATACAGAATTAGCTGAAATTTAACCGGGCGAGAAAAGAATCGTCAGTTTTTTCTTGAATACAGACACACTATAACTTTCTAAAGCAATCTGAATAAGAGACTGGTAGGTATTACACAATGTTATAATTTGATAATCGGTTGTTTGTTTACCATAATTTGTTCTGGGTCTTGCAGTAGATAGGGCAACGGAACGTAGACCATACGCAACGTTTCTTGAATTATAAGTGTTAGAAAAAGAGCTAAAGTCATGCTTGACTTTATAAAAAATATGAAGAGCCAAACTAAAATTGTATGAATGAAAGAAATTGCGAACATGAAATGTTTCGAAAAGATTCGTTTCAACAGATGAACTTGAACTTAATAAACGTAGAGCTCTTTTCTGGAGAGAAAGCAATTTGTATGAATCAGTTTTGTTGCATGTACCCCACACTAGGTTGCAATACACCAGGTGAGAATGAACAAGGGCAAAATATAGCTGTTTTTTAACTTGTAGTGGGAGGAGATGTCTAACACGATAAATAACATAAATAGATCTGGCCATTTTTAGTCTAATGAAGTTTATATGATCAGTCCAACCCAAATCGCTACGAAAAAACACACCAAGGAACCGGCAACTATGAACTTGCTCGATGTTAAAGTCATTAAAAAATAGTTTGATGTGATGATCTAATGGTTTGTTTTTTGGATGGAAGAGCATAAACTTTGTTTTGTTTACGTTTAATTGAAGTTGATTAACATAGAGCCAAACCGCTAACTCCTCAAGCCAGGCATTACATTGGTGTTCAATTACTTGGAGACTGGAGCCGGAAAAAAAGACATTAGTATCGTCGGCATACATCATGATATTAGGAGTTAATGGAATGTTTACAATGTCATTAATATAGAGAATAAATAAAAGTGGTCCCAAAATTGAACCCTGAGGGACACCGAATTTTATCATACCAAAACTGGATCTTACATCATGAATCTGAGTGTACTGTATCCGTGCAGTTAGATAACTTTCCAAAAGTGAATTTGCCACTCCACGGATCCCGTAAGTCTTTAATTTATGGAACAGTATTTTATGTTGCACAGAATCGAAAGCTTTGCGCAGATCAAGAAAAATTCCAACTGAAAAAAGCTTAGTTTCAAAATTGTTAATTATAGAGTTCTTAATATCTAACAGAGCAGATTCTGTTGATTTACCGGCCTGAAAGCCATACTGTTGGGGGCGGATAAGATGTTTAGCTTGTAAGAAATTGTTTAGTCGCCTATAGAGTACACGCTCAGGTAAAACAGAAACCAGCACATTCGATTGAAATGAAAAAATTGCCACTGAAAAAGATGGAGTGGGAGCATGAAAGTCTGTATTTCGAAATGTATTGAATTCAATTTTCACTTTACATCAAAAGCTAGACCATCGCAAAAAGCGTTAAGATCATTTTTGCTTTCGAGACGTCCACCTCGAATGTAGACGTCACTCGCCGTTTGTAGAGCAGTGGCTCAAACATATACGCAACCACTAGAGAAAAGAACAGCAGTGCTACGACGCTCAACAAAACGGGTCATCCGTAAACGCTTAGATAAGCGCTGGAAATCCAATAAAACTTTTCGAGGAGCGTAAGAGTGAGGCGGTCGACGAAACAGACAGCGGCAACGCCCTCAAGGTTTTTCCGCGGAAGACATCCGCATGGGTGGCGGCGGCCCCGGAGAAAGAAAGGAGTCTTCCTAAACAAGGAGTACAGGCCGAGCAGGAGGTTTGCCGCAGTAAGGATTCAAGACAATTGTGGAGGGCTTTACGTTGGAATGTGCTCCTTACCTCTTTTCGCTTTTTTTCTTAAAAACGCCTGCTCTGTGAGAGATGCGGACATGCATGAGGCAGAAAAGTCGTTGGAAGCTCTTATGTGGTGAAGCGCGCGCTAAATTCGAACTTGGCTTGTATATTGCATGCGCCACAGCTGTGCTGCAGTTGCAACAGGACTTCAAAGCATACCCAAACAGCGACTGTCACGCTCTTACGCAGCGAATTTGGTTTCAGGCACAACATTGAAGCCTACGCGTGGAGCCCCCGTTATTCAGGGTTTCCGCGGTGGCGATCGTGCGGCGCTTTAAATTAGTTTCGCGCTTATTTATTCCAAATATATGCGGAGACATCCTTCCTCACGCATGGTGCTTATGTATGCCCAGTGATATTAATTCTAAAATGAAGACAAAGATATTAGTTTGGTTTATGGGGTTTAACGTCCCAAAGCGACTAAGGCTAGGAGAGACGCCGTAGTTCGACCACCTGGGGTTCGACCACCTGGGGTTCTTTAACGTGCACTGACATCGCACAGTACACGGGCCTCGAATTTCTCCTCCAAAGAAATTCAACCGCCACGGCCGGGATCGAACCCGCGTCTTTCGGGACAGTAGCCGAGCACCATAGCCACTGAGCTTGTTTATCTTCACTGAGTAACACTGTGTCAATAAAAAAAAAGACAGACGATTACGGTAGTCGGGACTGTAAAATCAGAGAGCAGCTTAAGTCTTAGCTGTGTACCAGGCGAGTGGATTTTTTTACCTTAGGATGAAGTCCCCGTTCATGTTAATGTTCAGAGTCACTAAAGCTCCGGCAGCAAAGCGCGGCAGTGAAATATGATTCTATAGCCTGCAAAATTTAAATATTTCGCTCATTATCCACCACACAAGTCCAAGACGCAGAAAAAATGGCCTGACACTAGCACTTCGTTCTTGAACAGCTACGTCGGCACCATCGCGGGCTGCAGAATGTCTCGGTGGGAAGAGTGAAGGGAACTTAAAAAACATCCACTCCAGTGTAGATGATGACAGATGCCCAACACCTGACAAGCACAGGCTCACCACAAAAGTTTGCTTAGCACAGAAAGAACTGTAAAAGCCATAACAGGGCCGCCGTGGTGGTTCAGTGGTTATGGTGCTCGGCTGCTGACCCGAAAGGCGCGGGCTCGATCCCGGCCGCGGAGGTCGAATTTCGATGGAGGCTGAATTCTAGAGGCCAGGTGTACTGTGCGATGTCAGTGCATGTTAGAGAGACCCGGGTGCTCTAAATTTCCGGAGCCCTTCACTACGGCGTCCCTCACAGCCCAAGTCGCTTTTTTGGACGTGAAACCCCCATAAATCCGGAAGCCATAACAGCAAGGCAAAGAAAAATATTGCACGCAAAAACAAACCAAAACAATCGCACGCAATGAAAGAATGAAAGGCAAGGGTTAAAAAAGCATGGTTCAGGGGGCATGCGGCCGCATTCTTAACGACAGTCCATTGATAAGCCCCGCCCACTGCGATTTGTTGCTTCTAGGAACTTGTAGAAAAAGTGTGGAAATCTATGGCATTGGAAGCGCTAGACAGGTGGCGCAGTGAAATGAAAACAAATATAGCGGAAAGCTGGCCGTCATATGTGGCGCAGAGGCTGCATTGCTGAGAGTGTGGCGGCTTCTGTCCGCTGTCATTTGCAGCGTTACCTGTTACAGAAAAGTTCTTCATTTGCTTCGTGAGTCGAACGTCGTCACGTCAACCACCGACTGTCATGAACACAGGAAAAGAGGATAGGTGGTGGGGAAGAGCGCGTGTGCTATAAAAAGAAAGATAACGCAGGAGGAAGAGGCGGCAGGGCCCGTAAAGAGCGAAAAGCTTCAGGAAAAAGGGCACAGGAGAGGGCGCGGCCAACGGATGCGGATGCCTCGGCGATAGCTGCTCAAACAGAGCGAATCTACGGCGTCTTTAGAGCGCTCCGCCAGAAAAACTAAAACCCACACTTTGACTCGGTATGCAGTTCTGAAGTGATAGGTCAGCCACGTTAACAACAACCCCATGGATAGAGCCATGCGTAGAGCAACGGTGGGTGGAAGGCCGTGCTGTTGACGTAGCGCGTAAACCAGGGTCGAGAGCGTGAAAACGCGAACAAGCCGAAAGCAGAAATGACACTGTCGGAAGAAATTACTCATTTGCAAAGAAAACTGTAACAAAGCGCAAAACGAAATGCTGAAGCTCAAATCACAAGAATGAAACGCTGATCATTCATGTTACCATGGAAGTAATAACTCTCTCAAATTTCATTTAGTTCTTTTTTGCTGCGTAAGCAGTATGATGGCTATTAGGCAAAAATGCCGGCGTGTGTCCCTGCGTGGCCACCGATTGAAGCCTCCGGCATATGAAGCAAGCCGAACGCGACAACTGCCTCTGGCGGAAGGCGAGCGAAAAAATCTGAACCGGTAGAGCGGGAGAGGTGTAAAGTCTTGATTTTGAAAGGAGCGCCATTCTTTGAGCTTTGACGCCGGAGTACCGACCCTCGTACTTCCTCCTCGCCAGGCCTCTCTAACCGGCGCATTTCGGAACGATGATTAGCCCTCATGCCGTCGCCCTTGAGACTGGACGGGGGCGAACATTTTGCTTGTTTTTCTTTCTTGCACGGTGCCATTTGCAAGCAGGCTTGCCGCTGCTGCTGGTAGAATTTAACCGCGGTTATGTCTTTAGCTGGCGCCACGTGATCGAGGTTTTACTTGAAACACCAGGTCTCTCCATCGAGCTTCATTGGAGCAGGTGCTGTCAGTACTAAATATTATTTGCGATGCTCGCATGGCTACAGCGCTTCCGTTCAATTGAGCCTGCGGTGCCAACAACCGGAGTTTTCAGACAGCCTGCACCTAGTTACGCATTACAGCCGTTGACAAAAGATTATGAATCACGCTTCGGCGGTTAAACTCTTCTGGCTTGTTAATTGTAGCGAAAATTAATGGTTGTCTGAGACTTAACCAGGACTATAAGCACTATGTGCGAGGCGATCGCGCTTGTTCGTTTCAACACGAAAACCGCAAATCTTTATAGTTGTGTTGGGCAATGTTACGAAAGAGCTGTGATACCGAAGTGCGCTCAACGTTTTTATGCCAGTGTCGACGCGGACATCTTTTGACAGTTGTGAGGAGCGTCGGTCGGTTATCGATGAAGCACAGCCCTTCACAACGTGTACTCGAGGTACACTGCTGTCGGTAAAATTGATGTGCGCGCAGCGAGTCCCAAAAAAGGCTCAGTCGTTTCGGACGAGCTTTGGTTCGATGGAGATAAAAAAGTGGTTTGCTCAATAACTGGCGCGTTCGTGAAATCGGCCGTTTAGCGAATAATGCGAGGAGTTTCTATGCGGTTACCTAGTCTCAAATATATTCTTTTGAAATACCGTAATTTCCAAACTAAACACCGCACCCGGTGTACACGTCACATGCCCATGATCAGAGGTGCTTAGTATTTTTTTACTTATAAATCGCGTTTACAACCTGGTTCGAAAGACAGATGCTGGTAAGTGCCAGTAAGCAGTCGTAAATTAAGTCGGTTTCGCACTGGCGCAGACATCACAACACATGACTATAAAATCATATAACGCTGAGAGTCGCATGCGGCGTGAGATATACTGGGCAACCTTGAGAGCATAAATACTGAACAATCCCCGCCTTGATGTGGCAAGTAAAGCGCACAATTAGATTTTTGGTTACGTATTCTCTGCACACTGTACGTCAGAAAATTCTGTATTTCTATCCGTACTTTATAGTGTGAATCATCCAAGCGACGCGCATGGTTGAATACCTGAATTTATTGAAGGAGACAAAGGAAGGGAAAAGAGGGGATGGTTATGACATATAGGACTGAAGCCAACAGTCACCGAAGCCATGCAGCGTAGGAGATGTTTTTTCTTCATAATTTGTGGTGTTCTTCAATAGGAGATTAACATTGTCATTATTTTTATTATTATTCTTAAAAATATTATTATTATAAAAGAGAAGAAAAAGATGCCACCGATGGGATCTGAACCCACGACCTCCGAATAAGCCAGCCAGGCAAACTTTTCGTGATCACTAACATTTTCCAATCACTTTACTAAACTCGTCCTCACCAATCAGCCAAGTAAAATGAAGTAAAGCCATAGGAAAGAAAAAAACCAAAAAAGAAGGCAGGAACGACGTTGTTTTAGTAAATGTGCAATTAAAAAAGTAGGAATTTTGGAAATGCTTAGTTATCTTTCCGGAAATCAGTCTTGTAGACATGCGAGTTCTTTTTCCGCCGATAAAGACATCACCCCTGAACGCAATTTGCGTCGTTGCTGTGTCATTAGAGAGACATACTTTTCTTTGGAATGTTTAAATAAGCCCTGTCGATAGAAGGCTTGAGCACTGCCAGTCTTTTGAGGCAGCAAGGCTCGCTGCACTAGTTCCTCCTATGACATAACAATGGTAACTGCTCAATATGATCAATCGTGGTATGAGAAGCGCTGCAGTCACGGAAGATTTGTCACCAAAAGAGACAGAGTGACCAAAAGAGAGAGAGAGACGCGGGTCCGGCCACGGCCGCGGCAGTTGAATTTCGATGGAAGCGAAATGCTAGAGGCCCATGTACTGTGTGATGTCAGTTCACGTTGAAGAATCCCAGGTGGTAGAAATTTCCGGAGCCCTTCACTACGGCGTACCTCTTAGCCTGAGTCATTTTGGAACCTTAAACCCCATAGAAACAAAACAAACAAAACAGATCTTCATCAGCTAGTGTAGAACCTTTTTTGCTAGTATTCAGCACAAATCTATTCGATTCAGTTCATTGCTCATTAGGAGTTTGGAAAAAGTTAGTAATCAGGGCTAGTGTGCTCTCTGGTGCCAGTCAAACAAAAAATGCGGCTTCATGTGCGTTTCTATAGGCGGTAATGCACTATTAAGTGTTTTTAAACGCTGGAAACAGTACAGCTAGCACTTATAAGCAAGATTTTAGTGAATAGGAGCCGTTACTTTCTCTGTGCTTCAGAAATTTCTCAATTTTTTCTACAAAGTTTATTTCGCAGTATACCGCCAAAACTAAGAGGCGCGGCCAAGGATATTTGAATATAGCTTTGGAACCAAAATTTCCTACCCTAAACTTTTAAACAAATGATGGCACCGTTCACACTCGGCTCACAAGAAGTTACTTAACATGTCATGCTTTCTTTGAGTGCGCATGCCAGCTTGTTTGAGGAGTAAGGAGAATTCTTCAAAAGGTAACACTAGGTCTGGTCTCTTAGAGGCTGGTCACATGCGTGCTTACTCTCGCAGGAAGGCTGTCATATTTTTTCGCGGCTTTCTGTCACCATCATCATCACCATCAGTCTGACTACGCCCACGGTAGGGCAAAGGCCTCTCCCATGTTTCTCCATTTAACCCATTCCTTTGCCATTTGCGGCCACCCTATCCCCGCAAACTCCTTAATCTCATCCGCCCACCTAACTTTCTGGCGCCTCCTGCTACGCTTTCCTTCTCTAGGAGTCCACTCTGTTACTTTAAGGACCGGCGGTTATCTTGCATCTGCATTACATGCCCTGCCCAAGCCCATTTCTTCCTCTTGATTTCGACTAGGATGTCATTAACCCGCATTTGTTCCCTCACCCACTCCGCCCTTTTCCGATCTTTTAACGTTACACCTACCATTTTTCTTTCCATAGCTCGCTGCATTGCCCTTAACTTAAGCTGAACCCTCTTCGTTCGCCTCCACGTTTCTGCCCATAGGTGAGTACCGGTAAGATACAGCTGTTGTATACTTTTCTGTTGAGCAATATTGGTAAACTGCCATTCATGATTTCGTTCAGTGTCTTCCAGCGCCTTTGTCGTTGTTGCGTTTTGCTCGCTACACTTCGTTTCTTTGACATACGGCACAAGTAAAGTAAACAAAAGCACAGCCATCAAAAATCTAGCATCATCGTTGTGAAGGTTCGTTCGGCAATACACTTGGCGAAGACAGGTACTAGGGCAGTACGTTGGGCTTTAAGTCGACAACTCGCGGTCTCCCGTCGCATCGACATCGTCCTAGCTCAGGGCTGGCCGTCCGGACTCTTAGGATTGGGTCTAGCTACCGCTAATTTCGGCACCATGTTATCTGCTACCCGTCTGCTCAACATAAACACATAATTTGCTTTGAACTGCCCTTCGCTTGATGCTTTACTCGAAATAGATTTTATTGCATGACCTATAAACAATCAATCGTATGCTCAACATAAAAACATAATTTGCTTTGAACTGCCCTTCGCTTGATGCTTTACTCGAGATAGATTTTATTGCATGACCGATAAACAATCAATCGTATCGGAGCGTGCATTTGAGGCTTGAAAATAATATTTCAGCCGTTATACAGTAACACCACGCTGCCAACACTGACCTTTACTGGTTGATGGAAAACGGAGCATCATGGGCTGACACCAGCCTAATGTTGGGAGGTGGCATGTGAATGGCGCCGCTCAGTATACGAGGAATGGATCGCTTCACCTTTAATCGTCCATGACCCGGCGTTTCGTTTCTACTACGGGCTGCGTGAGTTGCTGGGCTTTGCGACGGTAAATAAGTGCTACAAATTTCACGCATGCTGCTCCTAGTCGAAAAAACGATCACATGCCACCAAAGAGCTCTGCTTCTTACATCCTACGCGGGCACCTTTTAAACTGTTGTTTTGCACTCCCCATAAAAGGCAACTGCATAGGTTTTAGAAATCGACGAGCTTAAAAGGGTCGAATGTGTGAAACTTCCAGGTAAAGCATGCGAAGTCCTTTTGGCCTTGCGTTTGAAACGGTGACGTAATCACAAATGAAAATTACGATGGCCTTCAAGCTTCTCCGCAGCGCACAACGGTAAGTGGGGGACGCATGATGACGTCATCGAAGGTATCGGTACATTTTCAGCGCATAAACGCCCGCTTTGAAGGAAAAAAAACCAACGCCACTGAAGGAAAAGCCTGCCCAACGTTGTTTGGCAGCGTCCAACGAGGCGCGGCAGGGCGTGTCTGGCGGTACCGGTAATTTGAAATCATACCTTCTGTGACGTCATACTAAACTTCCCCGCCCTCCTAGGATGCTTTGAGAGAAGTGGAAACATCAATCGTCGATTACGCCACTAGTTTAAATGGCAGTGCAAAAAAACTTGGCATTGTTACCTGCAGCATATAGAGTTGGATTCTTGAGTAACGCGAAATTCTCAAAAAGTGGCGCAGTTGCCCTTCATGAGTTTAAGCAATTGCAGCACCACATTGTTGTTCCAGCAGTCGACTGAGACGAAACAACTTTTAAAACCATTGTGCTCCTTCAAGGGCCTGGGGAACGCGTAGTTTTGAAATTTTCGCAGCAGCCTTCGGCTGCCCTCAAAATTCAATACTTGTTTCGCTACACACACAGCACGAATCTATACTCTTTTCGAAACGTGAGTGAAGCCGGATTAATTTATTTATTTACAGAAGACTGCTGGCTTTATTGCAAAGCCTTAAGCAGGAGTGGGTTTCAAAATACACTTTGTCAAAAAGAAAACCTCCTTGTAGTACACGCAACTCAGCACACAATACCGAAGCAATGCACGAGGAAAAGAAACAACATTACACAATATTAGACGACACCTCGCGTCAAACTGAGCACTGGGGGGAAAGAAAGAGAAAAATGTTGAATGCTGCAAAATTGTTATGAATTCCTAAGCGGCGCCGTAAACGACTCCACAGTAGAAGCCTCGACAATATTTGATTTCAGGACTCTCCATTCCCGCACAGTACGGGGGGAAGAAAGAATTCTTATATATTTAAGTGCGGTGTGAGTACTCCTTCACATTTAAAGAATGGTATGATCGTGTCGAACGACCCGGGACGAGCTCAATGTACTTGCTGCTGTTAATTCCTAACTTGTTGTGAACAATCATAAACATGTACTTAAGCCTCTCGCGGTATCTCATGAGCTGCAGACTCGAAATTTTTTTTTCTCAAGTAGCATGGTAGCGGACATCTGTCAGCTGTATGAATTATAAATAAATTGCACTGACTTTCTTTAAATATTTTTGAGTGTTTTAATGCTTTCTTTAGTATAAGTGTCCCACACAACAGAGGCGTATTCTAAAACAGGTCCGATAAATGTTTTGCATGCTAGTAACCTAAATTCCAGCGTGTAGTACCGAGACACCTTCTTAAAAAGCCAAGCTTCTTAAAGCTTTATTTTTAATATTGGAAATGTGTTTGTTCCACCGTAAATCAGAGCTAATCGGTAATCCCAAGTACTTGTAGCTGTCTACGGTAGACAGAGGACGGCTATTAATAGTATACGCAAAACTTAATGCCTGCCTCTTCCCCATGATAGACATTGAAACTGTTTTTTTAGGATTAATACTCATCTGCCACATTGAGCACCAATCATGAATTCTAGCCAAGGCGTCATTAAGAAAACGCTGGTCAGTAGGAGTTCGTATTTCATGATATAATACACAGTCGTCTGCAAACAGCTCGATTTTGACAGAAATTTCTTTAACAATGCCATTTATAAAAATTAAAAAGAACATTGGCTCGAGTACTGAGCCTTGTGGGATACCGGAGCTTACCAAAGCTGGGCTCGAACATACATTGCTGATTATCAAGACGATAGATATGCCTGTACCCATGCCAACAGTAAATCGTTTTTCAAGATATTCTTTAGATTTACCAAGAACTTTTTGTGTGAACGCGGTCAAATGCTTTTTCGAAATCTAAAAAAATGACATCAATTTGACACTGGTTATCAATGGCTGCGGCAAAATCCTTAATCGTCTCCCGTTTTGGGTCACTGTAGAGAAGCCTTTGCGAAAACCGTGTTGCCGGTCGACAATTACGTGATTGGTTTCCAGGAAGGCTGATATATGCCCGAAAAGTATATGTTGAGGTATTTTTGAAGAAGTACACAATAAAGATATTGGCCTATATGAGCTAAGTAGAGATGAGTTTTCAGTTTTGGGAATGGGAATAATTTTTTCCGTGCTTCCAGTCCTCTGGGAGCTCGGCGCTTAACAGAGACCTATTAAATATGAGCGTCAAGTACTTGGAACACCATTCGGCATATATCAAAAGGAACGTGTTTGGTATGTCATCAATTCCCGGTGTCTTTCAACATGTTTTTTCTTCAAGTAAAAATCTGTACTCTCATTGCCTCGGTACGCAGCTCATAATGAACTGCGGCAAGACATAACTTCAAGAAGAAGATGTCGCCATTAGGTGCAGCATAGCACCAGTCCAGAGTGACTTGGTCCTTGCCTTGTCGAACGGTAATGTTACCGCCCACTTAGTGACGGTGTTTTAGAGCCAGAGCTATGTGGATGAGATTCAGTGCCGTAGAAGGTCAAACCAAACTTAACTGCGTGATGGTATGGCCCAAGCTACGGAAGTATGACCACGGGATTATAGGACCATGACCACTGGGTACCTGACCTTCACCTCTGACCTAGACATTGATTTCAGAAAGTGAGCACCACGTTGACAACGACCTTGAATGCCTTACAAACCGAACTTAGTTGCGAGGTTGTATAGTCCAAGCTATGGTAGTGCAGAATGGGGCAGAAACGTGGAGGCTAAGAGGGTTCAGTTTAAGTTAAGGACAACGCACAGAGCTATGGAAAGGAAAATGATAGGTGTAACGTTAAGAGAGCGGAAGTGGGCAGAGTGAGGGAGGGAGCAAATGCGATTTCATGGCATTCTAGTCGAAATGAAAGGTGAGAAATGGGCTTGGTCAGGGCAAGTAATGGGAAGGCAGGATAAAAGCCTGTCGTTAAGGGTAGTGGAGTGGATTCCAAGAGAACGCAAGGGTAGCAGGGGGCGGTAGAAAGGTGGGCGGATGAGATTAAGAACTTTGCGCGGACAGGGTGGCCGCAGCAGGCAAAAGACAGGAGTAATTGGAGCTCAGGAGCACAGACCTTTGGGCTAGTTGGTTCATAGCAAACACGTACAAGCGCTAAAAAACACGGACAGAGAAGAGACTTGGAAAACACAAGCGCTCGTGTTGTCCAAGTCTCTTCTCTGTCCGTGTTTTTTAGCGCTTGTACGTGTTTGTAATTAGAGAGACGTGCGAGGCTCCTTTGCCTTACAGTTGGTGTAGTCAGGCTGGTGATGATGTAGTGTGACCACATGATCATATGACTTACCATTGGGCACCCGACCTTGAGCTTTGACCTTGTCCCTTGAACTTGACATTTGATTTGAGGCAGTGCTTAACAGACCATGCTTAACAGAGCTTTCGCTCGCATAACTGGGTTCAAGCCACGTAGAGCCCCAGCCATTGTTCTCGTTTTGTTCAGGATTTGTTTTTACAAATTGACCCTAATTGTGGTTTCTGATGTCTTACAAGCACTTCTGTTCTGAATGCGGATCATGCAACTGATACTGAGAGCTGAAGAAGCAACAGCTGACTGGCCTACATTCAATTTAGCTAATCCCATGAGATCCTCACGTTTCTCAGTCTACCGATGAGGGCTTCAAGAAAATGGTTCTATTCTTCCTGCAATACAGCTAAAAAATCCAAGAAAAACTTATAGACAAGTACTGACTAGTGATGCAAAACTGTCGATAGTTCTATAGATCAATAGTTCGAGAGTTGATTCGCTATCGAACTATCGATGGTAAAAAAGACTATCGATAGATAGTACTATCGATAGTACTTTCGATAGTTCTATTGATAGCACGATAGCCGTATCGATACTACTTGATATATATAGTTCTATCGATTCTATAAAATCAACCACGCTTACCCACTGCATCCTAAACTTGGTTTCTCGAGTGTGTGGTGTGGAGGTGATGATATGAGTCTCTGAGAGGACTCGCCAGTTTTTGCGGCCTACGCGTCACCGAGCTCTACAGACGATCCCTACGTAAAGTTGCTGGATAAAATGTTAGCGTGCGAATGTCCCAGTTGCGAAAGATGTGTGCGAAAAGCATTTCTGCAGGGGTTACGTCAGCAAGACGACGTCTGCTGTACACGATGGTGTCGTATAAGGCAGCACAACTTGTGCTGTTTGTTCTTTGATCGGATGGTCCAGGCATTTTTCCGAACTCTCCTTGTGCATGTTAAAGAACCACAGCTGGTTGAAATTTAACACTACGGCATCCCTCATAGCCTGAGTATCTTAGGAACGTTAATTCTCGTGAGACCGTCAAACCAATCAATTATCGCAAATGTTTTGTTTATATCGCTGGCCAATAAATGCATAATATCAATATTGTTACTATTGATAGTGTTACTAGCGATAGTACCGCTATCGATAGCCAGACTATCGATAGCGCTACTATCGCAAGTAATACTATCGATAGCAACATTATCGATAGCTATACTATCGATTCTACTATCGATAGTATTACTATCGATAGTAGACTATCGATAATACTATCGATAGTCTATCGATAGTAGCACTATTGATAGTTTTTTTACACTATCGATAGTTTAAAAACTATGGATACTATCGATAGTCAATTTTTCAATAGTTTTGCATCACTAGTACTGACTCAAAGCCGCACTCAAATGGTCTTACGTGTGCCAGATTACCACCACCTTTGACTTGCACAGCACGCACAGCCAAACGGCGTTACCAGGAGAATATATCTGGCTGTTGCCAGGCCCTTTATTCATTAAGACAGAAGCAACAAGAGCCGTTCCTACGCAAAGCCACAGTAGCAATTCCTCACGGCAATGCTACAGGGGCACGGAGTCTCTTGTGTCATTGGAAAGATCATGGCAACGTTTTTAATGTGGTCTTCAGAGCACCAAAAAAGATCTCGACTATTTGCCAAGAAGCTTAAATTTGAAAGAAGGCAAAATGATGAGGAGAAACCCGTATGAACAGCACTACGTAGATTAGTTCCGTACAGGAGTCTGCTACATCCAGTTCCAAACCACCAAATCTCACAAGGGACAAATGAGGCAGTGGGTTGAGAAAAGTGCACGGGAGGACGCAAGCATGTTAGAAGGCAATTAGGTACGCTGAGCACGCGGCCAAGCATGAAAAAGAGAAGCTGCTGAACGCTGCGGCATGCAGAACACGAAAAGCGACAAGACATATCTAGCATACTGCGTAGTTACGAAAAGCGGCTGACGTCCAAGACTCCATAAACCTCGAAAGCAGCCGCGGAGACAACGCTTGCTGCTAGCTGCAAGAATAGAAGCGAGTAAAAGCAGTGACATGTTCAGCAGTGAAATGGGCTGTTCTGAACCGAGGCGCAGCAATTTTCAATTGTGGGCCATATTAGAATGCGGTACGCAATTTCTTCAATGCATTTATTCTATAGCGGCGCTGCCCTTGGCCCCGGCGCCAGTGACGAAGGGGTTCAGACACGAGCGCGGGGGCGAACACTTCCGCTGATGAGAAGATGAGAACAGTTCCAGCAAACGGTCCAGGTAACAGCGTCGATTGTCAGCTCCGCCCGATCACAAGGCGTGGCTACCGGTCTCCCTTCATAGATGGAGGCGGTTCTCAACCTCAAGCCATCTCGCACATCATCGTCCTCGCTCTAGAAGTGCTTACACCTACTCTCGTAGACGAGATAGGCAGGAAAAACGTTTAGGTCTGTGGCCAGTTAGTTCGCTTTTCATCGTGAGTTTACATTAAATGTTGCTGTTTTTTTCATCCATAATGAAAGTTTCAAACTCGGCCTGACGGCTCATATTCTTTTCTTCGTATGGCGCTTTCTCAACATTCTGAAAAGAAGAAGATAAAGCTAGAATTAAGGTACGGCACTGAAAAACTAAACACGATGACTCACCTCGTGCTCGTGCTTACAAAATAAAAGCCTCCTTGATTTCCGCCACAACCGCACGAGAGCGTCGCTGCATAATTCACGTTGAATTTTCTTGCTACTCATTTCGCCTGAAGCAAGAAAGAAGAAAACGCAGAATGCATTTCTATATCAATTATTTTGTTTTCTACCTAAGCGGCAAAATTCGTAATTTTTTAAAGCTGGGAAGGCGTCAGAAACGTTTTCTTCGTGAAGAAGCAATTGTTTTTGTCACACAAAGTAAAGTGTGGCGCCGCGGTGACTCAGTGGTTATGGTGCTCCGCTGCTAACTCTAAAGACGCGGGTTCGATCCCGGCCGCGACGGTCGCATTTAGATGGAGGCAAAATGTTAAACGCCAATATACTGTTCGATGTCAGTGCCCGTTAGAGAACCCCAGGTGGCTGAAATCATCCAGAGTCCTCCGGTACGGCGTCCACCATAGCCTGAGTCGCTTCCGGATATGTTAAACTATATGAACAAAAAAACAAACAAAGAAAACAAGGACATTAAATTGGCAGCGATCTATTTATATAACTTCCACAGCTTTGTAGTAATGCCCTGAAGAGAGCGGTAGTGTCGCCTGTCACTCGTCGTTTGCTAGTGGCGGACATTGGCAGTGTTGGCAGATGAATCGCTGGAAGTGCTCGTTACGTCATCGACAACTGCCTGTGCAGTCGTTCCACAATCGTTGCTGTGCTATGCACTTATCTACAAGGAGTTGATCTAGGAACACTGCAGTGTACACTTCTAGAATAAAGGAAGGCTATAAAGGAAGGCAAGCATGCGTTGTTTTTGTCCAACGAAAGCCAAGGACACAGAAAAAGGCAACAATGCTTTTTGCACCTGCAGCCCTTGTCTTACTATCCTTTCGTGTGTCCTTCCATTTTGTTTAGGCAATGCTGCTCATTTATGGTTACGAGCCTCAGCACGAATATAGATGTGATGAGAAAAGAGTTTCTGGAGTAGTTCCAGGACACTGGATGAATTTATAATAAGGGAGTAATTACTCATTGACGTCCACCCGAGCGCAGCCATACGGCCACAAAGGAAAGCTATACAGCTTTCACAGAAACTTCGTAGTTAAAGAAAAATTCGTCCTGGTCCGGGGTTCGAACCCGGGACCACCGCTACACCGGAGCAGTCGCTCTACCAATTGAGCTAACCGGGACGGCAAGCTTTCAGTAGGGCGAGAGCGAATTGATCAGTAACTCGAAGTGGGAACAGTGTTGACCAAATATTTAGAGGAATCCCCCAAGGTGGAGTAGATTTGTAATAAGGGAGTAATTACTCATTGACGTCCACCCGAGCGCAGCCATACGGCCACAAAGGAAAGCTATACAGCTTTCACAGAAACTGAATTTATAATACCCTGTTTTTTTTTGTTTATTATGTGCGTCGACATCGCACAGCAGAGGGGCGTTGTTAACTTTTGCCTCGATCAAAATACGGCCGCTGCGGCCGGCATCGAACTTACCACTTTCGGATCCAATGTCCAAACGCGAAAGCCACACAGTCACAGTGCAGATAAAGAACGTAAAAAGAACGCAATGAAGAGCAGATAAAGAACGTAGATCACAATTAGTTTCCTCAAAATTAATGCCAATTTTTTTTTACAGCTACTACGTAAACGTAAACGCATACCTGTTAGAGCGCTTACTAGCACTGCGATGAAAATGGTTGTAAAAATGCAGAAGAAGCTGCTCCAAAGGTGCGACAGGCGGAACAGAAAGAATGTGCCGTCTGACCTGTGCAAAAGAAAATTCGGTGTAGTTTAACTACTGCTGAACCTGGTTAGAGAACGAAAGGTATGGCGCATCGGGCAACTATACGCAGCTTGGCGTCTGTAACGTTGATTGCGTTTCAGACATTGGACAAGCAGCGCGCCCACAATGCCACCCTGGTACAGTTAATTGTTGATCGGGAGAGTAGGCTCACCAATTGCTGCATGAATTCCTGCCATGCCGCGTGTCTGCCACAACGTTGTCGGCGCTAACGAATGCAGGCCACATCTCTCTCTTACCACCACACGTACCTCAAAGAGCGATTCAGGCGTCCACTGACCGAGGGAGCCAGTTTATGTGCACTTTCAAAATCATAGGAGTCTAAAACGTTGTCAACGCCAACGCAATGAACACAATGAGCGCCGTTGAGCCTGCTGCTAGTTGTTGTTGCTACTGAGAGAAGCGTGAAAAGGAAAGATCACGGGCCTGCCCACTGGCTCAAGCCTAGCCACAATCGTTGCCACAGATGAGAGTTTAAAGATGTGAGAGGAAAGTTTGAAAGCACAGGCGCACGTCGCAACAACCGCGTCTGCCGAAGGGACGACGCCCGCTGTAATAAATACCGCCGAGCTCATCCCCTGCCGCTAGACACGGCAGCGTCCGCTTTTATACTTAAAATTGTTGACGTCGGAAGTCAAGTGCTAGTCTCAGTTCCGTCACCAGGAGGTTTGCCGACATGTCATCGGCTACGTGGTGATGTGAATGGACACGCAATCATCCCGTCCTCTCAGTTCCTTTTTTTGAACTTTGATCGTTGACCTTAACCTTTGACCTTGGTGCCATGTGGTAGGACACCATGCGTGCCAACCTGACTCCCCCTTTTCCTCGCTTACTGTATATACATGTTCTCTGTTGTCTTCCATCCTCGCTCGACGGGACACGCCTCCCTGAGACGTTTTACTTCTTTTTCTTTTTTCTTTCACGTTCTAATGCTGCAGTCCGCGAGCTTGGATTTTTTTTGCTTTTTTATTAATTTTCAAAACCAGAAACACTTTTCGTTGGACCCATAGCCTTCAGGGCTAGTGGTGGGTCCAAATGCTAAACATGCACAGTAATACTCGCAGTCCTTATCATGACCAGACACAGTCACAGCACACTTCAATAATGCACAAAAAAATAATGAACGCTGAACTACAAAACTGCGGGGTGTGGTCGGTTAGAGCACAACATAGTCAGCTGTGAACAAAATTTCTAAATTGAATCATACAGACTTCTTTATTCTTACATTTCTATGGAAATTAGCTAAATATATTTTAAAGATGCCAAAAAATATCTTTTCTTTTACTTTGTTTTGCACTCCATTCCACAGATGGGATCCATTATATTCGATGAGACCCTAGACGTGCGTGTTATGACAAGATGGTAAGTTAAACAGATAGTTGGTTGCAGCTCTTGTTTGTTTCATTGGTAACCTGAATAAACTAAGTGGCAGGGGATTATTGGATGTTAATATAGTATTTACTATTTCAGCTATATTTAATTTGTATGCCATTGACACTGGAAGTATGCGAAGCTGATGAAAAAGTGGCCTACTGGGGTAGACACTGTTTGAAGAAGTTATTATACGAATAGCATGTTTTTGCAGATGAGAAATGGGATTTCGATATGTTTTATATGTAATGCCCCATGATCCTGCCTTCGCATTACATGCCCTGCCCAAACCCACTTCTTCCTCTTGATTTCGACTAGAATATCATTAACCCGCGTTTGTTCACTCACCCCCTTCGTTCGCTTGCGATCTCTTAACGTTAAACCTCTCATTTTTCTTTCCATAGCTCGCTGCGTTGTCCTTAACTTAAGCTGAACCATCTTTGTTAGCAGCCACGTTTCTGCTCCATAGGTGAGTACCGGTAGGATACAGCTATTGTATACTTTTCTCTTCAGGGATATTGGTAAGCTACCATTCATGATCTGAGAGAACCTGCCATATGAGCTCAACCCCATTCTTATCCTTCCAGTCATTTCCCTCTCATGATCTTGATCAGCTGTCCCTACCTGCCCTAACTAGACATATTTTCTTACTACTTCCAGCACGTCGTCACCAATTGCGAACTGCTGTTCTCTTGCTAGACTGTTGAATATTACTTTGTTTTTTATGCGTAATACTTTTTAGCCCCACCATTCTGCTCTGCCTGTCTAACTCATTGATCATGGTTTGCAGTTCACGTCCTGAGTGACTTTGCAAGGCAATGTCATCAGCGAATCGCAAAGTACTTAGGTATTCTCCATTAACTCTTATCCCCATCTGTTCTCATTTCAGGCTCCGGAATACCTCCTGTAAAGAGGCGGTGAATATGCTAGGCGAGATCATGTCTCCCTGCCTGACACGTTTCCTTATTGGAAATATATTGCTGACTTTATGGAGAACTATGGTAGCTATGCAATCGTTATAAATACCATCCAATATTTTCACATTCTACTCTTCTACACCCTGATTCCGCAATGCCTGCATGACAGCTGAGGTTTGTACTGAGTCGAATGCTTTCTCGTGATCAGTGAACTTTATATATAGGGGCTGGTTGTATTCTGCGCATTTCTCTATCAGCTGATTAATAGCGTGAATATGGTCTATCGTCGAGTAGCTTTTATGAAAGCCTGCCTGATCATTTGGTTGATTGAAGTCCAAGGTTGTTCTGATCCTATTAGTGATTACCTTAGTAAATACCTTGTAGGCAACAGAAAATAAGCTGATCAGTCTGTAATTCTTCAAGTCCTTGACTTCTCTTTTCTTATGAATTGAGATAATGTTGGCGTTTTTTCAAGCCCTAGGTATGCTCGAGGTCGCAAGGCATTGCCTATACAGGGCGGCTAGTTTTTCGAGCACAATCTCTCCTCCATCCTTCAACAAATCTGCTGTTATCTGATCCCCGCCAGCTGCTTTCCCCCTCTGCATTGCTCCCAAGGCTTTCTTTACCTCCTCTTTCGTGACTGGCACGATGTCCCATTGCTGTGCTCTACTACCTCTCTAAGTAACATTCTGATTGGAATTGCTACTGTATTGACTTGTGCAAAACTCTTCGGCTACGTTAACTATGTTATCCATATTTCGAATGAAATTACCCTCGTTGTCTCTTATGGCATACGTCAGCTTTGTACCTATTCCTAGTTTTCTCTTCACTGCTTTTAGCTACCTCGATGCTTTAGAGCATGCTCGATTTTCTCTGTTAAACTTCATGATGTCGGCTACCTTGCGCTTATTTGTTAACTTCGACAGCTCTACTAGTTGTATTCTGTCTATGGAGTTAGACTTCCTCATGCTTTGGCGTTTCTTAATCAGATATTTAGTCTCCAAAGATAGCTTCCTGGTATCGTGTCGAATCATCCTGCCATCTACTTCTACGGCACACTTCGTAATGATATCTGTGAGACGATCGCTCATTGTTTCAGCATTACGGTCGGCATCTTCAGTTAAAGCGTAAAACCTGTGCTGCCGCAAAATCCTTAATTTGTCTACTTTCCCTCTTAATGCTTACTGGTTAATAGACTTCCGCTTCACTAATTTGCTCCGTTCCCTTTTCAAATCTAAGCTAATGCGAGACCTTAAGATTCTGTGGTCGCTACAACGGACCTTTGCGAGGACCTCCACATCCTCTACGATGCCAGGCTGAGCGCACAGTATGGTCTATTTCATTTTTGGTCTCATCATTGGGACTCTTCCACGTCCACTTCATGTTGGCTCGTTTGGGGAAGAAGGTATTCATGATCCGTAAATTATTTATATCTGCGAGCTCTACTAATAACTCTCCCCTGCTTTGCTAGAACCTACGCCATAGTCCCCTACCACCTGACAGAAAGTTAGTTGTGTGGGTTTCTCAGTGGACACAGGCCACCAACCACCGCGGGTTCGAGCTTCGCACGAGCCAAGGGCCCCGATCAGCCGTCACCACACACACCCTGCGATACCGCTGCAGCGCACTCAACCTCCGCTGGCAGGAGAGCGATTCGCAGCAAAGAAATAGGCCTCCAAGTTCGCATAGGAGACGTTTATTCACGTCGTCCTCCAGCAGTACACACACACTCAGTCGTCACCCCGTCCCGGGGGCGCGCGAGGAGCAAGGCTCCGCTGCGCGCACGAAGCGACTCGAGCAATGCGCGCCGCTAGCACTCCGCTGCAGGAGAATGTCCCCGCGGCAGTGCTGTGATCTCCCTCTCGTGTCGACCGTTGGGCCGGTTGCGAGAGAGAGTGGGCAATAAACGCAAGGTACGCCTGTCGGAGGTAGCTAGACCCCGCTGGACAGGCTCGAGCCGCTGCAGGTCAGAGGACACGTGCGGGCGAGCTCGAGTATATGCACTGGTCCGAGCGGCAAAGGCGGTGCGGCGGTGCGCGGCCGCCCAAGCGGGTCTCGAAATCCCGCCAAAAGGTACCAATGGCAAAGGCCGTTGGGGAGCCAGGGCGGAGCTGTGGCCATATGACAGTGATTAGTCACTTAGCCGCCTCTCCACCGCCTGAGGCGGGAGCAAGGAAAAGAGGAGAAACAACGCGGGAAGCCGGCACAGCCGCGCAAAGGCAACGGCGCAAAGCCAGGATTCCCACAGTTGTGCGGGTTAGATTAAGAAGTTTGCTGGAATACGGTGGCCACAACTGGCGAAGGACAGGGTTAATTGGAGAGGCATGGGAGAGGCCTTGCCCTGAAGAGGGCGTAGTCAGGCTGATGATGATGATGATGGTGATGATGCCCTCTGACTCTAGGCTGAAGGATAATTGGCTGTCTACAAAGGTGAAATAAGAACGCGTAAAACTGGAACATTAAAGCAGTCTCTGGCCTTTAGTAAAACATGACAACCATAGGCCGATTTGGAGTAGACAGTATTAATTTATTTCCAGTCCATGTCAGACGCAAACAGGACTTCAAAATACTTGCACCGGGTCACCTTGAGCAGATTCGTGTTGTTGACAGTGCTATGTGTTTGCAATTTATGTTCTTTCTGCGCGAATGAAAGATGGTGTATTTTCTTTTCTCAGTATTAAGAGCTAGCCCATTGCTTTTCAACCACTGTGTAACTGGCATAGTGAAGCATAGCGAAGTGTAGTGGTGTAGTGGCGCTTCAAAACAAGGTCTGAAGGCAGGCGCATAGTGGGAGAGAGGGAAAAACTGGTGAGCTTTTCTTCGAAGTAAAAGACACTCAGTGGTGTGCTTTAGACCGTCTGGTTGTACCCTTCTGTTGGAGAGGTGAAGAAAATCATCGGACCACGGCCATAGGAATCCACGGCTCTCAAGGCCTAAAAATCACTCTTTCGATGTACTTTAGGGTGCTGTGCCTATGCGTCAGATGATGACATTGGGCCGCGCATGTCTGGCATCAGCACATTCAGCTAGGAGATCAAGGGAGTAGCCAGATAGTAGGAGTTGACTTTGCTGACGAAAGCACCTTCTGCGCTCGGAAGGTTGTGTGCGCCCTGCTTATCTTAAGATGCAGTAAAGTGAAGGGGCAGTATATTTCTGGGCCCCTTTACCGTCTAAAAACTTATTAGCGCCGTTCACTGCACCATTCCTCACAAAAAAATTTCTCAAGGCAGTTTTGGGTTTTCTTTCGCTATTATAAATATGTTTGAAAAAATGTTTAAAGAAAACACATTAAGCTACGTTATCAACTTATATGTCATTTTTGCTTTAGAGTTTGTGAAGTAATGTACGCTTTCATACCAGCCTACGCTTAGCTCATACAATGAGAAAAAAAGTTAGAAAAAAAGGCAGGTTTTTCCACGGGAAGGAGAGGTTGCAGATACGTATCCGAAAGGGGGGGGGGGGGGCGAAGAGTGCCTCCCCACTCCAAAATCAAGCCCCCTCCCTCTTGTTCTCTTGGCATTGCTCTTTTGGGCCCCTCGCGAAAACATTTTGTGGCTTCGTGCCTAGCACATTGGCATCATTTTTTCGTACAAAATACCTCAAGAATTGTTCCGTGCAAGCAAAATCTGCTGTTCGCGAGTATATAGCAGGCATTTCAGGCTACGCGACAACAGTTGCCTTACCTTGTGTCAGGCGCCGTTAATGTTGCGTTAACTGGTGAGACAGCGGCGTTTAGGTTTCCAGGGCAGTAGTCTAGTGACACTGGGGCCCGGGTTGGCCTTCTTCCACTCATAATTATTTCAGCGATGTGCCACATTTCATACACAGTGGTCACCAGCGTAGCTACGCCTGCACCCTGTGTGAATTAATGATCCCGCTTAACGCAACGTTCAGTTCTGCGGAACCAAAATTGAACAGCACTGGAACGTTCGTTAAAAAGGCCCGACTCCTTCTGTGGAGTAAAATGTTTGTGCGTTTCTTGCTGATGAGTGTGTAAATTGAAAGTAGAATACAAACATATCTCTATATTTCTTAGTCTCCTTTTTTCTCAGTCTGAAAAATTGTAGACACGTACAAGCGCAAAAAAAAAAAACACGGACAGAGAAGAGACTTGGACAACACGAGCTCTTGGACAACACGAGACACGTACAAGCGCTCGTGTTGTCCAAGTCTCTTCTCTGTCCGTGTTTTTTTGCGCTTGTACGTGTCTGCTATGAACCAACTAGCCCAAAGGTCTGTGCTCCTGAGAAAAATTGTAGGCTGCTACATTTTGGTTACTCTGAAATAACCCGCAAAAAGGAAGAACTTGGATTACCATCCAGGTTATTCGCAAAAATTGAAAATATTCTTATTCCGGAAGTATTATACATTTTATTAGTTCTGCTGTGGCGGCAAACGTATTTGGGAAAAACGCGGGTTGCACAGATCAAACAAGGAGTGCGCCGGGATCAACACAAAACGGAACATTTAAAACTGCACGATACCAGCAGGAGTTAACATTCTGTAAGAGCAGGAGGCGCGAAATAAAAGGCTAGTGCGATTTCTATCTCCAGAATTGCTTTCACGTTTGGCTACTTGATTAAAATTTTCATTTTTCATATAAATCCCGTCACGCAATGGATACGCGGAGATGCGCAACCCTTTTTCACAAAAGTTGACACATCCAGAAAACTTGCGATGAGTGCGTTTTACCCGAAAGTTATTATGCGGATTTTTTTTTATTTGAGTATTGGTTCACAAAACATATGCAAACCAAGGATGAGCAGGCAAAAAGCACCTTACCGAGGCTTGCCCTCATAAACAAAAAATAACAAAAAAGCTAAATATTCGAAATATTTGATAACAGCCAAATTATATCACAAAACACAAGCTAAAATGACAATACTATACAGAAAACAGAACGCCTTTCCAGGAGAGAGAGAGAAAAAAGAGCAGTGTTTACTGACACAGCAATGCTAACACAGTAGCATATTTCGCACAGTACTTTTATACCTTTGGTCATATCGGTTTTCAATTGCCATTCAAGGTAGCTGTGGGTAAGCATTAAAAGTCGAGGTATCGCAAATGTGAACTTTTGGTGGCCATAATTAGTTCGGGGCTGTGAGACCTGGAAATTAGTTGTTCGAAAGTTGTATGCTTCCGGAGTATGCAGGTATGAGCTCCCAAATATAGCTCTGCTGCATTTTATTAGATCCCTCATGTATGTAGCAAGTTTTTATCATATATTGTTCGTATCTTAAGCAAGTTGTGTTTTGTAAAAGCCCCTTCTGAGTCCTGGCTAAGTGAAAGGTTGAATATAGCACGGAGAGCCCTTTTTTTGTAGTGACAATAGCTTTGCTATATTAGTGAGTGTTGTACCCCATGCGAGTAGCCCATAATGTATATGGGAGTGAACTATCGAGTAGTATAGTTGTAGTTTGCATCTGAGAGGTACAATTGATCGTAGTCGGTTGATTATGACCACTGGGCGAGACACATTACTGGGGAACTTCATCGAAAATAAGTCTATGAAAACTAAGATAAGAAAAGGTAATGACACAAGGTGTATGAGGTGGTACTGGTGCGCTCAGTGTTGCTAACGATCTTGACTTATAAGCACTGCAATCAAGGTAAGAAGCAGAACCCTTTACCTTAGAGTGGACGAATGGAAACAGCGCAGCGAGTAGGCACAAACCGACGTACGGTGCCGTGACTGAAGAATACACCATGAGGGATATCTGAAATAGCCAAATTGCACTGCAGAATCCTTAGCCAGGCATTTCACCGAACGCACTCTAAAGGGGCAGCAGTTTAACATTCATCACGAAGGATAAGAAAAGAAGCAGCAATAAACTGAACTTCGTTGCGTCGTGAAATTTAAACGTGCATAAATTAAGGAACATAAAGAAGAGAGCACTGAACAATCAGGCATTCGATCGTGCGGCGAAAAAAAGTGCAGTTTCCCTCGATTTTGCCTCTAGTCAATTTTTGAGCTTGGTAATGAAACCAAAGTTTGAAAATTTGCAAGAACCTTCTGCGCGTTGCAAGCAAGGTGCATCGCGTGTAGGAATTTGACTATAATCTTCGTATAATTTTTATTTTGCAGTTAGACACGTTTTCGCTTTTTTTTTTGGTAATCACTGCCCAGTGAATCTGTAGGCTCTACCGGCTCTTAGCTTTCTATTGTATTGGTTCGCAAAACATATAAGGTTGGTTATAAAGGTTGGTTGTATCAATAATTTACGGGGGTTTAACGTCGAAAGCCACTCTAGATATGAGGGATGCCGTAGTGGAGGGTCCGGATAATTTCGACCACCTGGGCTCTTTAACATGCATTGACAGGGCATAGTACAAGAATCTCTAGCATTTCTCCTCCATCGAAATGTCACCGCCACGGCAGGGATCGAATCTACGTCTTTCGAGTGAAGAGCTGCGCACCATAACCACTCAGCCACTGTATCGTGCTGGGTCATGCCGGCATATGGCACGTGATGCGCACCGTGTTGCGCGTCAACCGAGAACGGCCTATATCAGCGCTCACACTAAACCCAGCGGCAGCATTGCCGCTCCCGGATGATTCGTAGTCGATTGCCAGTCCCTTAGCAGCCTGTCTGGGGCTGATACATGGTGTCAGAAGTGGGACACATGGTGGAAGCAGCTACGAAGCTTCGTTCGTCCCGGCAAGCATGGAACTACTGAAGCCACCGGACCATCTTCGTCTCACGGGAAATGTTCAGAAGAACTGGGAGCTCTTCAAGCAAAAGTTCGAACTGTACGTACAAGCAACACAGTCAGCAACGCCACTGACGGAAGCTGCTAAAACCGCCAGGCTCCTGACTGCTGCCGGGGACGACGCACTGGAAGTCTTCAACAACTTTACGTTCGCCGAAGGTGAAAACAAGCAAGACTACAAGACTGTGGTAAAAAAATTTGAAGAGTACTGCGGAGAACAGCAAAACGAAGTCTACGAAAGATACGTCTTCAGAACAAGGACGCAAGATGAAGGTGAACCAGTGGAGCACTTCATACGAGACCTGCGCAAGCAAGCAAGGTACTGTGACTTCGGACTGCTTTCCGATTCAATGATTCGCGACCAAATCGTGTTTGGTACCTGCAGCAGTAAACGAAGGGAAAAAATGCTGAGAGAGAAGAATTTGACGCTCCAAAAGGCAGAACAAATATGCAGGGCCGCAGAAGTGGCGAGCAAACAAAACGAAGCATGGCAAAGTAAGGAGGCAAAAGTGGACGCTGCCGAAAAAGGCTATCCACGTCGCAGCCAAGGGCTGAAAAATGCGTTCCAGTGCTCCAAGTGTAACAGAAGACACGAGCCAAGGAAATGTCCCGCCTTTGACAAAATCTGCCGCGCTTGTGCAGGCAGAAATCATTTCGCGGTTTGCTGCAGAAAGCATGAGGTTGCCGGAGTGCAACACAAAAATGAGGATTTCGAAATACTGGACGTCACCGTATGCGGAATCCAGAAAATGGACTGGATTGTTAATGCTCAAGTTGGAGAACAGCAGGTTGCATTCAAAGTGGACACTGGCTCCCAAGCCAATCTATTACCACTGTCTGTGTACAACAGATTCCGAACGAAGCCACGCCTGAGGCGAAGTAATTCCGTCTTGCGGTCCTATAGCGGGAATGCAATCATGCACTGCGGAGTGACAACTCAAGTAGTCACGATCAACGATCGTCGGTGCCTAGCAGACTTCTTCGTTGTGAAGCGGGGCCAGCCCATCTTACGTCTGGGACTGGCTGAATCCCTTACACTACTGTCCCGTGCTGTGGATTCCGTGACCGCAGAGAAGGTTGCCCCAGCAGTACACCAATTTCCCCACCTTTTCGAAGGCACTGGTTGCGCGAAGCGAGAATATCGGATGGTGCTTCGTGACGCTGCAGTTCCGGTGATCTACGCAGCGCGTCGCGTCCCCTTGGCGTTACGGGAACCCCTGCGGAAAGAACTCTTGCGCATGGAAAAGGCGAACATCATCTGCAAAGTGGACGAGCCCACTGATTGGGTAAGTCCTCTTGTTATTGTGAGGAAAAAAGATGGCAGCCTCAGGGTGTGCATGGATCCAAGAAATGTAAACGCATGCTTGAAACGGGAGCACTACCAGATGCCACAACGCGAAGATATTGAGGCGGAGCTATCCGGCGCAAAATTTTTCAGTCGCCTCGACGCTAACGCGGGGTTCCACCAGATCCACTCGACGAGGCCACTTCAAAGATATGCACGTTCGCCACGCCGTTTGGTCGCTACCGCTTCCTTAGACTCCCATTTGGAATCGCATCCGCACCCGAAGTCTTCCAGAAAACGCTTAGCGAGATTTTTGACCCTTTACCAGGAGTAAGGGTGTACATAGATGACATTTTGGTGTGGGGATCTTCTAAGCAGGAGCATGACGATCGCCTGAAAGCCGCTCTATCTGCAGCACAACAAGCAGGGCTAACATTTAACTTGGCCAAGTGCAACTTCGGAGTACAGTAAATAGCTTTCTTGGGCGATGTGCTCAGTCAAGCGGGAATTCGTCCAAACCCAGCATTGGTAGACGGTGTAAGCAAAATGCCCGTGCCAAACTATAAACTTGCAATTCAGCGCATGCTCGGTGTAATCAACTATTTCGGCAAATATCTGCCAATACTAGCTGACAAAACAAAGCTTCTTAGAAGCCTCATACGGAAGGATACAGTGTTTAATTGGACAGAAAAGCACGCACAAGAATGGGAAACAATCTGCAACGCACTGCGCACTGCCCCGCTGCTGGCGATATTCGACCCCGCGAAAGAAACGAAGATAACGTCAGATGCTTCTAAAGATGGCCTAGGCGCTGCTCTACTTCAGCGACACACCAGTGGCTGGCGTCCTGTCGCCTACGCGTCGCGAGCGATGACCGAAGTAGAAAAACGCTATTCCCAGATCGAGAAAGAGGCCATGGGAATTGCATACGCCTGTCACAAGTTCCACCAGTTTGTGTACGGTAGGAAAATCGTAATAGATACCGACCACAAACCATTGATCGCCATTGCGTGCAAAGACATTGGCAGCATGCCCCCCAGGCTTCAACGGTTTTTTCTTCGTCTGTTAATATACGAGTATGCTCTACACTTTGTGCCAGGAAAAGACTTGACACTTGCTGACATGCTGTCAAGGGCCACACCGGCAGAATGTGGAGACACTAGCGATTTCGGCGACATTCAAGTTCACGCAGTTGCTGTCCTGTCGTCCTTGGTAAGCGAAAGAACAAAACGGCTTTTGGCACAGGAGACCTATAACGACCCGGAGCTGCGTGCAGCAGCAGAAAACCTGTCTTCAAACAAAGCCGTCGACGGAACACTCAAACCATTTGCGTCGGAGCTTTCAGTGATTGACGGAATTCTGCTGAAGGGCAGCAAAGTAGTTATTCCAAAGAATATGCGTCCAGAAACGCTCAGGCGCATTCACGAGGGCCATCTGGGTCTAAATAAGAGCAAAGCGAAGGAAAGGCGTTTAGTCTTCTGGCCCGGTTTGAACTCCGACATTGCAGACATTGTACGCAAATGTGCGGTTTGTAAAACGTATGCATACAAACAGCCGAACGAGCCTCTCATGGTACGACCCCCTCCGGATCACCCCTGGTACCGAGTCGGCGTAGATCTCTTCTACTATGCTGGATCCATGGATCTTGCAGTTTTTGACGCATATTCAAATTTTCCAGAGGTCGAAAAACTCAGACACGTCTGCAACTGCGGTCATCGACAAGTTGGCAGCCGTCTTTGCAAGATACGGAATCCCGGTGGAAGTCTGCACCGACAACGGCCCCCAGTTTTCAAGCCACCAATTCACTGCCTTCGCGAGACGGTATGATTTCAAACACATTACTTCGAGCTCCGAGTTTCCACGTTCCAACGGGCTTGCGGAAAAGGGTGTTCAGATCCTCAAGCGGCTTCTTAAGAAGAACGGGAACGCACATGAAGATTTTTGGTTATGTTTACTCGCATACCGCTCTGCCCCATTGCAGGATGGTCGGTCACCGGCGGAACTTCTGCAGGGCAGGCGCCTACGCACCAGACTACCAGACTTCAGCCAGGAGCCCAAACCACCCGTAAAGAAGCGCCAGCAGCAGTCGTCGGGGAGGCCGCTGCACTTACTGCAACCAGGACAGATTGTTCGCGTGAGAGGCCAGGCCTGGACACAAAAAGCGAAAGTATTGGAAAAAGTAGCACCTAGATCCTACAACATTGCAACAGAAGAGGGCAGAACGCTGCGACGTAACCGTCAGCATCTGCTGGCCACCCCGGAGGCATTCAGGCACTCCAGCTACAGCGACGACAGTGACAGTGACGTGGGAGACGCTGATGCCGAAGAGCCTCCGCATCGGTCTTCACCTCGTGCGACTACGCCGGCACCTAGAAGATCGTCAAGGACTACGGCTGAACCACGACGTTTAGCATACGGTTCCAACTTTGAACAAATCTCTTAGTGTCGCTTATCTCTGTAGCGCTTGTTGTGTCAATATTTTATTGCTTGTCGCATTGTTCTTTCTTTGCTGTTCTGTTCAAAAAAAAAAAAAAGATGAGAAGATGTATCGTGCTGGGTCATGCCGGCATATGGCACGCGATGCGCACCGTGTTGCGCGTCAACCGAGAACGGCCTATATAAGCGCTCACAATAAACCCAGCGGTGGCATTGCCGCTCCCGGATGATTCGTAGTCGATTGTCAGTCCCTTATCAGCCTGTCTGGGGCTGATACAGCCACCACGACATCTGGTTATCAAAATAATTTCTCACTTTAGCGGTGTCAGTGATGCTTGTGAATAATAAGAAGTATGAAACTAAATCTATCTTCTTCTTACTATCACTTTCATAATAAAGAAGAAGCGTTGACACCAGATAACTAGGAACGAATTTAACGGGCCTTGAGAAAGCAAGGTTGCTTATGTGGCGTTGACAAAGCGATTTTTCAAAAGCTCACATTGTGATATGTTTCAGTGGTCAAGTGCTACAAATTTGGAAGCATATATTGAAGAAACCGCCATTCAGCAACAACAGTTTTGCTAGTTGAGTGTACCCTATTCGATGCGCGAAATTTCTTTCGAAGTTTAGAGCGCAGCTCTTAAATGCCCGTTCTTGCGTTGAGTGAGTGAGTGAAAAACTTTATTGCCGCGAAGAGACTCTCCCTGGGAAGGAGGAGCCCTCAGTGCAGAGCTCCAGTGGCCTTTGCCTTCCTGCGAGCTCTGTAGATTAGCTTGAGCTGCTCTTCAGGCTTCGAACTGGACAGCGCAGCCTCCCGCTGCTCCGGCGTTGGTGTGTTGTTTATCGGCGCTGCCTGTGTTTTCTGACATGCCCATGCAACGCCGTAAATCGATGGGTGTTCCCCGCAGCGCGGGCATTTGTTCTCATATGCTGTAGGATAGAATTTGCAGAGTAGACTCAGATTGGGTATGTATTAGTGTGCAGTTGTCTCCAGGCAACCGACTGCTCTTTGTTGAGGTGGTTGTGGGGAGGGGTGTAGGCTGAGTGGTGTCAGCACGGGTATAGACAAGCACATGAAATACGAAGCATAACGCTGACATATTGTTCATAGTGCTGACAGGTTCATCGTCGTACGGCAAGGAAAGCAGGCATGATATAACGACTGCCTTTCAACTTCAGCGCATTTTTTTTTATTGGCGGCTCGTCACTGCCTCAAGCGCCATGGCGGAAGAGAGGACGTGGTGCGTGAGACAGTAACAAACCGCGAATGCTGACCCTTCAGCAAAGGGGAAACACAAAATAACACCGAATCGCGAGAGAATCGTGATGTCACACCGGTCATGTTTTCTGAAGACCTGGCGTCAGTGCTTCCGCTGAAAATTTTGCGAGCTATTTAGTAAGGTAAAGCGGCTACAAAGTTTTCTTTTGCTCGCTTGACCACAGTATAATTTTCCTGTTTTGCATGGCTTCGCTGTTATAGTATTTTTTGAGTCCGGAGGATAGCGGAACACTACTTATACTGCGCGCACATATATCAGTATGCTTTGCATTTTTCCACCATTCATATGTGTAATATATTGGCATGGAGTAGAAAGCGTTTGTCCTCAACAATCTCTTTGCTTTTATTGCACGGATCCATAACTAGCCTTTAGCTAAGGATCCAGACAGTGATGTTATGTACTGTGCTGAAGAAATGATAATAATAAAGAATTGAATTGAATGTGGTAAACCATATTGTGAGATTCTTTGCTATTTACAAAGTTACCTAATTTTTGGAAACACACAGAGGAGGCTTGACTACTTACCCTAGTTACGGATCCCATGTACACAACGAGTGTACTGTAAATTGTCATTGTTAAGCCTAGAAGGAGGGCTGTAAAAGAAGCAAAGTTTCTAATATAATTCTTATGCGCGGAATATGCATGAGCAAATGTGAAATGGCTCAAAATTGCGGTCTTTAGTCGGGTTTTCTCTGTAAATATCTGCTGTGTTACACACGTTTCGTCAGCTTTACATCCGCTTACTCTCCGTTACAGATAAGTGCATTGTAATGAAACTGAACAAGTGAGCAGCTGCTGCCCCAGGTAACGATAAACCACATCGAGTAACAGTTGCCAAGGCTGAAATTATAACAGGGCTTTATTTACCATTAGCAGTTCTAGAACAGCTGTAGAAACATCATTTCAGGCAACTTTGATTTGAAGCAGGGATATGGCTGCGAAACAGATTTAGAGAAATAGATGCATTCAATTTTCGGTTTATGGGGTTTAACGTCCGCAGCATTCAAGTTTTCTGGTCTTATTACGCCAGAATGGTCTAAAATACACGGGAGCTATGGACGTTTGCACCGGCAGTAGCTAGTCGGTGTGTGTTTCGTTTTCTACGGAGGCAATTTTCGATAGGAACTGTACTCTAGATAAATCGCTGGTAATCTAGGTAAAGAGCTGGTGTGGAGCAGCCTAAACACAACAGTGACGTCGGTTATTCTATCGCTGCTTCATTGAAAAAAGCCTGTGCAGAGCCGGTGTGCATAAGCTGATGTTACGTATTGTACGAAAACATTTATTGGGATAATTATGCCCCTAGCTCCTTGCGCTTATGCTTTGTCTCTACCTCATGATATACGGCAGGGCGTCTGCCTCCTTGTTTTAACAAGAATTGAGGCTCGCGGAGCTTAGAATCCTTCTGGCTGCCGCGAGATAGCAGTGGAAGTTTTTCTCGATGGTTTCTTTTCAATTATCATGGGCTTTTCCAAAGATTATTTTACTTTTGTGCACAATCCGAGACCAATATTGGTGCTTCTATGTTGACTGGTTGAAATCCATAGCTGTAATAAAGAGAGTTGGGGTTTGCTGCCCCAGCGGCAAGCGCCGACGAAGGAGACGAAGAAGATAGAAGACGAAGCTGACGAAGCTCGGGAGCGCGCTTGCGAACGCTGGCCTGCTGAGCAGCACCGCTCGAACAAAGACCGGCCGTTCACACTAATTGTGCGAGTCTTCTCATTACACTTGGTGGAGGTGCTGCCTGCTGTTCCCTTGCTACGCCACGATGCCCAGGCTACCAGGCTCTACCACGACGACCGACTCCTCGGCCCAGCCCGTTCCCACCGCTGTCGTCTGTGCCGGTACCGTCCGTCAGCGCGACCCTACGCTCTTCAGCGGCACGGACGATACCGACGTAGAAGATTGGTTGGCTTCTTACGAACGCGTGAGTGCTTACAACAAGTGGGATGACGTCGTTAAGCTCACGAACGTCATCTTCTACTTGACCGATGTCGCCAACTTGTGGTTCCGCAACCACGAAGCGGATTTTACTACCTGGGCGGCTCTAAAAACCAGCCTGACTGACGTCTTTGGCCGCCCCGCTGTGCGAAAACTTCGTGCCGAACAACGTTTGCGCAGTCGTGCCCAGCAGAACGGCGAGAATTTCACCAGCTACATCGAGGACGTAGTTGACTTGTGTAAGCGGCTCAATCCATCTATGAGCGAAACTGACAAAATACGACACATTCTGAAAGGCATTGAGGACGACGCATTTCAAATTCTGGTGTCAAAAGATCCTCAAACCGTCTCCGACGTAGTCTCTTTGTGCCAAAGCTACGACGAGCTCCGCAAACAGCGTCATGTCACCCGACGTGCCATTTGCCCGGACGACAGCCTTTCCAGCTTGGCGGTAGGCGGTCCTGCCCACGATCAGCCGACACTTCTTCAGCACATCAAGCAGTTTGTGCGGGAGGAGGTCGCTCGTCAATTATCGATAGTTACCTGCCAATCCACCCCACCGCCATCGCTGTCGCCATCTATTCAGCGTGTCATCCAGGAGCAGGTAGCTGAGGTCGTGCCGCCCACTAATCCACCCCCTCTGGTCACTGCACCGCTGACATATGCAGAAGCAGTCGCCCGGCCACGCCCTCAGCCGTTTGTGCCTGCTTATTCGCCACCTGTCACCGTGTACCCTCAGCGGCAGCTCGCTCCTGCACTGCCACTCACTCACCATCCTCTGCCTCGTACCGGTCCCCGCCCTATGAATCCGTGGCGTACCCAAGATAACCGCCCGATATGCTATGCTTGCGGTCTCGCTGGTCATGTGGCCCGCTGGTGCCGCACGCGCGGATCCGGTTCTCACGACTACGGGCGCCCGCCGACGTACGATGTTCCGTTGCCTTCCGTACCTGTCTCTTCTGCTCTGCCTCCTCAGCATCCCTCCCCGTCTAGCTCCGACTCCTACAACCGCAGCCATCGGTCGCCGTCTCCTCGACGTCGTTCGCTCTCTCCTATGCGCCGCCGGTCACCACCCCTCCAAACGGAAAACTAGGCGCCGCAGTTCCGGAGGCAAGAACTGCGCCGTCAACGACCGTCTCAAGCCCTATCGCCGCTCCTACGAATGTTATTGAAGTGATTGTTGAAGGTGTTACTGTTGACGCGCTCATTGACACTGGTGCTGCCGTGTCCATCATTAGTCGCAACTTGTGCCGCAGACTAAAAAAAGTGATGACGCCGCTTTCGGACCTTTCGCTTCGCACCGCCAGCGCTGACCCCATTCGCCCTCTGGCAGCGTGCACTGCCTGCCTCGTCATCCATAGCCTCTCCTACACCATTGAGTTCTTCGTTATCACCCGCTCCTCTCATGACATCATCCTCGGGTGAGACTTTCTGTCCGCGCATCACGCCATCATTGACTGTGCACGTGCTGAAATTAATTTGTCGCCGCTGTGTGATGCTCTTCTGGACGCCTCCCCTGTTACCGCCGCGCCTATTCTCGCCGCTGACGACGTCGACGTGCCAGCTTTCTCATCTGTTCTCGTGCCGCTGACTTGTGCTGCCCTCTCTGACGCTACTGTCCTTTATTCACCCTCTCCTCTTTGTGCGCACCGGAAATCTGTCATGCTCCCTCATGCCGTGCTCACACTTTCTGGTGGTTGTGGTGCCCTGTACGTCGCGAACCCGTTGCCTTTCCCCACCACTTTACTTCGGGGAGAATCGCTTGGCACAGTTGATGTCATCGATCTCGACGACGCTTCTCCTGTCCTTGATGAGCCTGCCGCCCATGACATCAACGCCCTCACTCCTCCCGCCGACATCGCCGACCCGTCCTCCTCGGATATGTTTTCCCATTCTGTCGATGCCGCTCTACCACCTCACCACCGCGCCCAGCTCATCGCTTTGCTGCAGCGCTTCCGCGCATCCTTCGACTCCCCTCAAGCACCGTTGGGTCGTGCAGCAGCCGTTCGCCACCATATCGACACTGGCACCCATGGACCCTTGCGCCAACGCCCCTACCGCGTCTCCTCCGCCGAGCGCCGCATCATTGATGAACAGGTGAACGACATGCTACACCGCGGCGTGATCCAGCCCTCTCACAGCCCGTGGGCTTCTCCGGTCGTGCTCGTGAAGAAAAAGGACGGCTCCATTCGATTCTGCGTATGCTACCGCCGGCTAAACAAAATTACTCGGAAGGACGTCTACCCCCTGCCTCGTATAGATGACGCGCTGGATTGCCTGCAGGGAGCGGAGTACTTTTCTTCGTTGGATCTGCGCTCTGGGTACTGGCAGGTGCCGATGGCCGAAGTCGATCGCCCGAAAACAGCTTTCATCACACCTGATGGGCTGTATGAATTTAATGTGATGCCCTTCGGTCTCTGCAATGCGCCTGCCACTTTTGAGCGTATGATGGACAACATCCTCCGTCGGCTTAAATGGCAGACCTGCCTCTGCTACTTGGACGATGTTGTCATCTTCTCCCAGAATTTTCCTTCTCATCTTCTACGCCTCGAGAGTGTTCTTCGCTGCCTCAGTGACGCTGGCCTGCAGCTAAACTTGAAAAAGTGTCGCTTCGGCGCTCGACAGCTGACTATCCTAGGCCACGTCGTGTCCAAGGACGGTGTACTCCCGGACCCTGCCAAGCTCCGCGCAGTTGCTGATTTCCCGAAGCCCACATCCCTGAAAGAACTCAGAAGCTTTCTTGGCCTTTGCTCCTACTTTCGCCGGTTCATCAAGAATTTTGCTGCCGTTATCGCCCCGCTGACGCAACTTCTCGCTGGTAGCCACGACTTGTCGGCTTGGTCCCCTGCATGCGACGAAGCTTTTACAACGCTGCGCCAGCTCCTCACCTCTCCTCCGATCTTGCGCCATTTCGACCCTTCCGCGCCTACAGAACTGCACACAGACGCCAGCGGCATTGGTCTCGGTGCCGTTCTAGCTCAGCGGAAACCTGGTTTCAATGAGTACGTTGTTGCTTACGCCAGCCGTGCGCTCACAAAAGCGGAGACTAATTATTCCGTCACAGAAAAAGAATGTTTGGCGATTATTTGGGCGATCACAAAATTTCGTCCTTACTTATATGGGCGCCCGTTCGATGTCATTACCGATCACCATGCCCTTTGTTGGCTGTCGTCACTCAAAGATCCAACTGGCCGCCTCGCTCGTTGGGCTCTACGTTTACAAGATTATGACATTCGGGTCATTTATCGTTCCGGTCGTAAACACTCCGACGCCGACGCTCTCTCGCGCTCCCCTGTGACCTCTGAGCCTGACCCACCATCTATTTCCGGCCTCACACCTTCTCTTGACTCTATTGATATGGCTTCTGAGCAGCGCAAGGATCCTTGGATTACTTCTCTTCTGGATTCCTATCCAACCGCTCAGCGCGCCTCCCTTCTAGAGCGCTCCGTCGTCAAGCCCATCACTTTGTCGTGCGTGACCAGCTGCTTTACCGTCGGAACTACCTCCCCGATGGTCGCAAATGGCTGCTCGTGATTCCAAGGCATCTCCGCTCCGCCATTTGTGCCAGTTATCATGATGACCCGCAATGCGGTCATGCCGGTCTGCTCAAAACTTTTACCCGCCTACGCCTTCGGTATTATTGGCGGGGCATGTACCGTTTTGTCCGCCAGTACATACGCTCTTGCCTGGAATGTCAGCGTCGCAAGAACCCACCACCACACTCACCTGCTCCTCTGCAACCTTTACTGTGTCCCGTCCGGCCATTCGACCGTGTTGGAATTGACCTTTATGGCCCTCTTCCCTTCACTGCCGCCGGCCACCGCTGGATCATCGTCGCCATTGATCATCTTACGCGCTATGCGGAAACTGCACCGTTACCAGCTGCGACCGCCTCTGAAGTAGCCGGTTTCATACTTCAGAACATCATTCTTCTTCACGGTGCGCCTAAGGAATTGCTCAGTGATCGGGGTCGCGTCTTCTTGTCCGGTGTCGTGGAAGCCCTCCTTCGGGAGTGTCATATCGTTCACCGCACGACGTCTTCGTACCATACGCAGACCAACGGCATGACCGAGCGCTTTAACCGGACCCTCGGCGATATGATGGCCAAGTACATTTCTGCCGATCACTCAGACTGGGACCGAGTTCTACCTTTCGTTACCTACGCTTACAATTCTGCAACGCAAGCCACTACTGGTTTTTCCCCGTATTTTCTTCTCTATGGCCGCGAGCCTTCCTCCATCATGGACACCATATTCCCTTACTGCCCCGATTCGTCTGAATTAACCACCGTCTCTCAAGCCGCTGCGTACGCCGAAGAATGCCGTCAACTGGCCCGTTCCTTTACTTCTCACGACCAGCACCGTCAGAAAAGCGCCCGCGCCGCTTCCCCCGGTCTGCCGCCGTCTTATGTTCCTCAATCCTTGGTTTGGCTTTGGGTGCCCTCCTCCAGCTCGGGGCAGTCTACAAAACTGCTGAGCAAATACCAAGGCCCCTATCGCGTTGTTCAGCAGACATCCCCAGTTAACTACCTGATCGAGCCCCTCACGCCTTCGTCTGACAATCGCCGCCGCGGCCGTGAAATTGTGCACCTAGACCGCCTGAAGCCCTACTATGACCCAGCTATCGTTTCGAGCCCTTAGGCCGCCAGGATGGCGCCTTTTCACCCCGGGGGTATTGTAATAAAGAGAGTTGGGGTTTGCTGCCCCAGCGGCAAGCGCCGACGAAGGAGACGAAGAAGATAGAAGACGAAGCTGACGAAGCTCGGGAGCGCGCTTGCGAACGCTGGCCTGCTGAGCAGCACCGCTCAAACAAAGACCGGCCGTTCACACTAATTGTGCGAGTCTTCTCATTACATAGCAAACAATTCTGGACTTAAAAAAGTTCTTGAGGGGAAAAAGTTTATGAACGAAACATCTTCATATATTATAAGATTGTACTTAAACAGTCAATACATGTATATCTGTAGACCTCTCATCAGCAGGCTTGCAATCGTTTGCTACTAACTTTCCCAATTGTTTTTTTTATGCCAGTCAGTCTTAGATTATTGATTCTAGCGATGGAAAATATTGACAAGATTTGGCTAAGCATCAGAACAGGGTTCAATATTTTAGTAACTGTGCGTTGAAACAATACGATAATAAAAATTTTTGTTAAAAAATGTTGGACATGCTATTCCTGAGGTAAAAGTGCTTACATATGAAATTGGCGAAAGAGGAAAACGTTATCATGTTGCGCATGCAGGTGGATCAATTGAATAAGTTTCGAATTTCACCAGTCATACCCATTTAAATTTGCGCAATGGATGCCATATCGCACTCACAGGTAGACGCCAAAAAGTGACTTTTTTTTTCAGGTTACATTGAAAAAGTGCTCATGATATACATACAAAACATATTTTGCTATCAGAGCCCCATTGCGCAAATAAGGAATATTTTATGCCGCTTGCAATTGGGTCCTAAATAGGAATGTGAGAGAAATGACTTTTGAACATTCTAAGTACGTCGCTTATAAATCATAGAAGCTGTCCTTTACACCAAGGGGTTGGAAACGTTAGCACTCAGCCCTTCAATAATCGTGCGTCATGAAGCGCGGTCTGAATGTGTTGAAGCGAAGTTTTCTTTAGACTCATCTTATCGTCTCCACGCACAAGTATGGTGAGCTTTTGCGACGTATATGTGCCCATAATGTTTGCATAAGTCCCAAAATTAATAAAAACCATGAATCGTAACAATAAATTCAGTTATAAAGAATGAGAGTTACCTGAACAACGCGTAATTAATAATACGTGCTCATCAGCCTTACTGTACCCATGGGCGATGACGTCCACATATAAAATTGTGGCTTGGGAATTAATTGTTGACGACACTGTGCTGAAAAAGAAGAAACCAGAAACAGGTTGAACAGGTGTCAAGGTGGCGTTTCAAAGTATGCAAATTTAATGCCGAGGGGCTTACTGCCTTCTGCACCGAGAAACATCTCAAAACGAATATAGAGGACCGATAAGGGCATGGATTAAAATATCCAGCAGGACTCCAGACAAAGAGCGAAGATTGGCCGATATGGTGTATTTGCTAAGATGTTGTTGGGCATCCTCGGGTGGTACTCACAAAACGTCAGATTTGCTGCAAAGATCTCGTGGTAACGGCACCTCTCTGTGATTTGCTTTGCCAATAAAAGGAAACGCTTTGGCGATGTAGTGCACTATCGTTTGCAGTTCGCAATGCATTAAGCAAAGAGAACACTTTTTAAGTTTACAAACAATGGAAGACGTCGGGAAATGCCTCTTTTGTGCTAAGTAACGCATGAACTAAAATTCACTGATTGTGTTTTCAGTCAACCGCCTTTAGAAATATATTTCAGTGCTTTATTTGAAGTCTCTAATTAGGGAGTTGATTCGCAAACACTACTTTGAACTGATGCATTAAATTTAATTATACAGCACTGAAAATGAAATCATTTCACTATTTCAGTAGCTTCGCTCTTTTCATTGACTGAGGCTTGGTCCCAGCGCTGTTATTGTCCAGAGCGACCACATGGTGCGAAGAGAGCACTGAGAGGCAAGGAACTTGACCAGGCCTATGTCCGGCTGACTTCCACGTACAGGGGATGTGGATAAAAAGGATGAAGCAGAGGTAGACAGGAGAGTTCAGCTCCTCCTTTCCACTTAACGTACTGCTGTGACAGGTGTGTTTTGGCGAATAAAAAGGAAGAAAGGTGTAAATTGTAAGTAAAAGCGGACCCTAAAGCATTTAGCGCTAAGCATCTCAAGATCGCTGGGTAAAGCTTTGTGTAGATGTAAGTTGAGGCCATGGTGGTAGAACCATGATCTCCGCTTAAGGACATGGCTCTAATTGCTACAGGGCTGCTACTTGTCCAGGATAAAAACGGGGAGAGCAACGAGACCCTTGCGCTATAGACGCTAAAAATGGCACTGAGTCCGACCAAGAGGTATTAGTATTTGGCCAGGCGTACCTTAAAACACCCGCGCAAAAAAGCACGGCGAGATGCATTAGCCGTTCTCGAAAAACTGTAGAGTTATACATGTAGAACTTCATTCCGCACCCTGTCGCCTCCACGCGCATTAGTGTTTTTGATTACACTACAGCCTTCAATGCCACGACGTTCCGAATATATACGTCATGTAGGCGAGTGTTTAAGAATTCGTCATTGCCATAATACATTCTCTAATTACTGCATTCAGTCTAGCAATTCAATAATGCGACCTAATTTATACTATGAGGTTACGTAAAAACGGTTTACTTCGCTAGCAATCTCCCCTCTCCAGGCATCGATAACGGCGAATGCTTGGTTTTAGAGCGATTATAATTTTTATCCTGTGTTCTATACACGGCACCGTGATTCAACTTAGTCGCCGCTAAATGTTCGGACTTCTTCGAATTTGGAGCCTTCATTAAGCAAGAAATCAACTTGAGCACAAACTTTATAGTTTTCGTCTTGGTAACATTTCTAAATAGTCCATGCCCAACAGCCAAGCAGGCCTTTATGCCTAAAAATCAGCTTTGGCTTGGAGAATATAGATAAGAAGCTGCGAGAAAATGAGTACATCTGATTCATGCTTCTTAAAAGAGGAAAACGTCTTTTTTTCTATAGTAGGTTGGGTCTTTATGATGTAATATGCTCTCTCTAGCAAGTTTTTATTATCCTGAAGTTAACCATGCCCGCTATTTTAGCTGTAAAATGACTCTTTTCAATGTAGTACTGAGATCAGCCTCTTGTAACTCGAGGTATCCAATCAGTCATGGGCAGCTAATGAGGCAGCATCAATAGTATTAGTGTTACATACTTTTAGTAAATGAGACACTTCATGGCAATAAGCAGAAAAGGCAAAAATTTATTTTGTAATAAGGAGAAAATGGCTAAAATTTATCTGAAACAACCGTGAGTAAAGTATACTGTCCGAGAACGTCACGAGCATACGATCCTGTGTAGTGCGACGGATACATCAACGTTCCACGAACTCTTCGCTGGCCCCAATATTTTCGTGTGTTCGAATGTTATTCCCCGGTCTTCTGTCAAAACTTGTTTTGGTCATCAATGACACACCTCGTTGCCGCACAAGACTTGTTTTGATCATCAATGACATACCTCATTGCCGAACAAGACTTGTTTTGATCATCAATGACATACCTCGTTGCTGCACAAGACTTGTTTTGATCATCAATGACATACCTCGTTGCCGCACACACGACACCTGCCAGGAACATGCCGACCAATCCAGGTATGCGTATAAGCTCGGTGCTGAGGTAGTACGGCACAATCTGAAAGGGAGGTGTAGAATCAGGCCACAAAAGTGCTGGGAACTGGTTCACTGGAAGAGAGAAATAATGGATGTTTTTTTTTAAGAGCGATTTTTTCTTTAGTTGTACGGTTTGCATTTTGAGAAAATAAACCTTAACAATATATGTAATCATTGCCCGTATTGCAGGTGTGCGCTCCATTGGCTCGCCAACTGAAATTGTGATACGTCCCTACTTTCACCAGGAAATGTTGCAAAAGAAGGCACTGAATGGTGACTAAAGCTCTCGGTTGACAACCGACAACTGGCAGCATCAATATTAACCTTTTTGATGAGCTTTTTAAAAGTTATAAAAAAACAACGTGATTTCTAGCTTCTATGAGAACAGAACATTGATACGCTTAGTAATAATAATTAACTCACATCTCTGGCTTTAATTTCAACCGCAGCTCCTAATGTCACAACGTTATTTCTTTTCGCGAAATTGGACCGTGGTTAGAATAGTTTTGTGAGGCATTTATATGGCGCACCATATCAAAAAAGGCTCTAGATGAAATGGTCTCTTTATGATTCAACTGTTCATTTGATAGGCGCACTCATGAACAGCGGCGACTTGGAATTGCAAGTCAGTTCGAACTGATCGACGGGAATTCGAATGTATATTATAATCGAGCGAAAAAGAAAACCAAGCCTTTTTATTCAAGTAAGTATCTCGAAGGACACTTATTCGTAGCCCGTTCAGAACCACCACCGTCGCTTCAATCTAATGTTGCGAGCATCCGCTAAAACTATTGTTCTCGTAAATCGTTTGAAAAAAGCAACAATGTTCCGAGCATGACAGAGCAGTATACTTTGTACTATGAATGGCGTTGATTAAACTAAGGAATGATTAATAGGACGCAAAATATGAAAATAATCAACAGAAAAAAATTCAGGAGGCACTTTGGTTACCTAAAGTGCGGTGAGGCGAAAGCCTTAAGCGCAGTGTTGCTGCTTGTGTCACTGATGTGTAGTTAAGATGTTTATTAACTACACAATTGTTTGTGAATCTTAAATGCTGGAGACACTGGAGGGCATTTGGGAGGCATCCGTCTGATTCAACGCCTTTCTGCAAACGCTCTTCAGCATCCTAGACAAGGAGATTTACATATTCGTTGGCAGGAAGTAGCGAAGCCTATAGCACTCTCGGTTGCCGAACGGAAGGATGGTGGTTTGAATCCCATCGTGCACAAAGATTTTTTTTTTCTGGTCTGACTAGAAAAGCGTGACACCTCTGCTGGCAGCCTTGTGCTGACAACCTTATGCTCACAACCTTCTGTCGACAACGATGAGGCATGAAAGGCTTTCGCCTTAATAAAGAAATGGGACGCTTTGATACTTACGGATCTGTACTACTATAAACACGATAACCACTCTAGACCCACTTTGATCAGCGAACAAGAGCCTTCCCAGACAGAAAACGAAAGGACCGGTAACAACTGCGGGATTCGGAAGCATATCAAGAGAGACACTAATACGCTCGAACCCTACGCCCCTTCATGAGGTAGTCCAGAGTTTTCACAACACGACATTCTTGCTCTCAACGCAGGCAGATTTTAAAGCGAGCTGGCCTTAGGAAGCTTATGCTTTCTGCCACAACAGCAACCTATAGGTACAGCCGGCCAGATCTTTACCTGGCGTGCGTGACGGCCGCTTTTTCCGCGCTACTGTGGTTTGGGATGAAGCAAACTCGCGAAAATGTCAAATCTGAGCACGTGCTCTCTAAGCCTGTGATTAATATTGAGGTTTCAGCAAGTTTGCTTCGTCGCGAAATGCAGGAGCGCAGAGAAAGCGGCCGTCGCGCACGCCAGCTGAAGATTTGGCCGGCTGTACTCCGTCTCTGCTGGCTGCGCCGTTTTGCCGGAGTAAAATTATTCACGAACGCTACTGGAAAATGGAACTTCGCTGAAATTTTGAACCTAGTTTGGACAGCAGCTTGTGCATAAATACATGTTCTTTACGACAGTGTATGTGCACTGGAAGGATTGTGCTAATCATGGTTTTCATGCTGCCTTCGTGCAATCTGGATGCCCTCGTGCTGCTGCGCATGTTATGATGCTTTCTTCGCATTTTCTTTTTTATTTCTTCTCTCCCATCTGTATCTCTGCGCACATGTTATATTTGTATTAATGCCAGGATTTTAGAACATTAATTTTATTTCTGAGGCAACTGTTGAATACAGTACTGCTATGGAAATATTGAAGGTAATTCTTCCATTGCGTAGCAAAATGTCGAGCTGTCGCATCGAACGGCTAAGACGGGATTAGAAACCTATAAGAAGCATTCTTGAAGATAGAAAGAACATTAGTAGCAAAAGTGGCAGCCTTTCAAGGGAATGAATGACTTCAATTCAACTCTTTATTTTTCGGAAACTTCTGATGGGTAACCTTGGCTAAAAGCTGTCATGTCAGTTTGACAATGCTGACATATGATATGTGTTATATGAAAAATTTGCTTCCAGAAATGATTTTGCGTCGAAAAATGCCTTTGTCCGAAATTTATGAGTATGAGTCGGTATTTATCAAGAGGCCTCTGTTTTTTGCTGCTTGCAGCTCGTGCCTCGACAGCCAGATTTCTTCTAATTTGGGGCACCCAGGCGTAGAGACACCCTAAAAAAACAAAAATAAACAAACAAAAAACCAAAGAGGAGTGTATCCGCACAACTAGTTCTATATGCCCTAGCTCAGTCCCTACATGGAACCGGCCGGGTCATGAAGTGTGTGCAGTAATCTTCGGGGTGTCCGCCATGAATCTGTGTGTTGTGGCAGCCAGACGCCACAACACTTTGCTTCATTCAACTTTGCTTTCTGGGACTTAATATAAAGTAGCTATTCACGCAGCAAAGACTAAAAATATGTGCACAAAGGGAAACTATTTCAATGATTTACACTTCGCTAACAATGAATTGCTAATGAGTACTCTTTACAGCTGTTTTTGTGCATATGCAAATGTCATTGTCGTTAAGAAAATTTCTCAACCAGATGCATGCAAACCAGTTAAAAAGTGCTGCTAAGGCGGAACTAGATGTGGATGGTCTTACTTTCGTTGCTTTGAAGTTTACGTGCGATCCTATTGATTTGTTTAAGCTGAAATAAGCAAGCCTAGCAAGCATATGAGTGTAATGGCATTAAATATGTACGGTGCAATAAAGATACAAGGATAAAAAAACTACGAGAATATTTGAGTTCCTCTAGTGATGCGAGTAAATCTGTCACGCTTCCATAGCCAATTTGGAAACGTGAAAAATTAGATCGAGCTATCATATCTACATTCTAATGACCGATACGAATGCAGCGCGAACACATCGCGAAATTCGGCAATGTTCGCAAAGAAAGCACCTTTATTTGAAAAATATACAAGTGCTTAAAATGGGAGACATCTCACTGAGGCCAGGCCACGTCATTGTTTATTTACTTGGCGGTTATTTATTGGCCTTAACGATTCAACAAGAAGGTACGCCACAGTTGCAGTGGCTCTTACCGTCTTTAACGGTAAGTAACCAGGCAACGATGTTCGCTTCTCTGCGGTATACTTGGAGCCCTTACTAAAAGTCTAAACATAGAAAAGTCCCAAAAGCTCTTGATTCAAGTTTTTAGCTGAAAAAGGTTTCAAATTTTTAGTGAAGGGCTCAAAGAGTGCTGAGCTACGCGGCTTAGAAAAGAACCCCTTTGTTCGGTAACTCTTAGCTACAACGGTATTGTACAACTATTGTGCATTTGTGGCTTACATGCTTGGGAATCACATTTGGATCAGGAAGCTCCACAAGAATTTCCTACGTTTTTCTTCCTGTTTCCGCCGCAGTAATTTATAAATACATTTAACAAATGTTTCTTGGAAGAATTCCACATCGTAAATAGGCCCTTTAATAAAGCATCTCATGCATTTGGACGCCGCCTAGCTGCTCCGCATCAAGTTATTTACTAATATATCCCACCGAAAACGCTGTATTTCCCATTCATTATCGTTTAGTGCGGCCTACTACTTTACTTTTTCAACGCTCAGGTATTTCGAGAGCACCAGCCGGAGCTACTTGACGCTCTGTTTAGTTTTCCTTCACTTCTTTCTCCTCGGTGTGTTTTCATACCGTGAAGCACTTTGCATTGGCAAAGCACTGCCGCTACCTTCGCTGCGTATTTAATATTTAGAGCGTAGTAGTGCGATTCTCTGTGAAAGCTTCGTTGTACGTTGAGCACCGCTTACGCTGAATAAAAGCGCCCACTGTAGGAAGGTAGCCAGACTGGAGACTTTCTTCACTTTGTCTTACTATATCGCCTCTCGAACCAACTGCGGCGGCGCAGCAATGTTTCGTTTTTTTTTTGTTTTTTACGTGGTGTCGTCTACAGACGAGATCGATACTCAGCCCATCACTCCTCGTGAACATTTATCCGGATCTACACAACCCAAACTGTAAACATTGCGATCAACGAGCCAACTAGAATCATGTTTTCTGGAATTGCAATATAAAGCCACCTCCGGGTGATCTAGTTACCGCTCCTTCTTTCGAGCGTGGTATACCGTGCTGGCTAGCTCTGACCCCAGAACGCAAGTTCTGGCAGTGGAGGGGGCTGACAAAGTCGCTATGTACTATCGACCACTTAACGCGACCTCTTACCAAGCTCTCTCCGGCGAATAAATTGTTTTACAATCAAATATTTTTTTCATAACACATTAACCTAAAAGTTCTCGCTTTCTCTGCGCCTCCGTTCTTTACGGCTTTCTCCTACACAAACACAATGGATGTGCTGACACACTTTTCTGAACGTTGCCCGGCGCCAAGTCGCTGCAGCGTTTAATAAACCACGAGCTGGATTCCAAAAATATAAGTAAAACTTGCTCCACACTTCTAAAACCGAAACTGGTTGCCCTGTGAGTGCTGTGACAGTTTTCACAAATCGAGGCCCCATGCAGAGACCACACACCCAACATACAGCGTTCCGGCGGCTGCTTCTCAATGTGAATCGCCTCTCGTATGCCTCGTCTTCGTGTTCAGGCCTCCAGGAGGTTGCGGGGTGCAGTAACTCAACCAAACGCGATGCCTCCAAGTTACGCCTTATAAGAACGTGGCGCAATGACTTCGTAACGTCAGAGGCTTGGTTAATGACACGCTGACGGCTGCCTTGGCCGGAAAAATTGTCGTAATATACACCGTAAATAGTATAAGCAGGGCTCACTTGGTCAATGCTTCTAATAGCTCCCTGTAGGCCTGGGTCGCATCCACGGTACGAGATTGTCAGCGCCGCTCCCATTGAGAAACACACAGCATACATCACCATTAGCAGTACAGAACTGATGACTGCGGTTCTGGGTGGAAAAAAGTAGCTTTCTCTGGAACTAAGCAGTGCGTTACTGAACTCGTAATGAACAAAAAAAAAACGCATTATCACTTGGCATTAAGCCGTGCCTGCTTTGCTTGTTGCTTGTTGTAGGATAAAAACCATGATGACGAGGTTGTGCTGCTATGAATAACTAAGCCCTAAACAACTAACAGTGAGCTGTTTTGTGCACTGAGAAGCACTTTCGACTAGGTGTGCTCAGGAATTTTGCATCGAATGCCAATTTAAAAAGAAAGTCTCTCGGTCAGCATCGTCTCGTTTATGCGTTCTAACAGTATTAGTGTTTCACTTTTTTCTTTCAGTTTCAAGTTGCACGAGCTCGATAATGTATACGAGAGTTGACTTCTGTTTTCTGAAAGCTACCAATTGCGCTAATCTGTCATAAGCGAATTCATCTATGCTTTTTTTTTTCATGTGAGGTCCTCTTGTGGCTGTTACTGCTTCTGCATGCTGTCGCCTGCCCATATTAATTAGAATTAGGCTTGTTCAAAGGTAACTGCAGCCTCTTTTCCGCGTACGTCATGCGCTTACTTCATAGGTGTATGTTTATGTCGCAATATTCTTCAAAAGCACCCACCTCGCCTTCTAGCTTAACAGGTGGTGAGGCATTCGAATAAAATCTGTTTTGAACTTTTGCTTGGCCGCTCGAAATCACAGCCTTCCTTCCTATAGAGGTCACATGGAAGTATGGCTTCTGAGAACAGTTACGACTTTCTTTTATAAGCCACGTATAACTAGTGCGTTGCGCTTAATATGTGCGCACTGAGAACCACCGAAAGAAACAAGGAAACAAGCATAGGTTTCGAAAACTGTTCCAACCTGAAACCATGATTGCCAAACAACATGTCGTTATTATATCTCATGAAATGGGGGACCATGAATGTTACTGTAGGGGCCAGATCATCAAGGCTGCATGCGTAGAGCTATTCTTGCTGAAACGGAGCCTTGCTAATGGACGACAGACGAACATACAACATCTTAGCGGCTGACACGTTCATTCGTTCTCCCTGGGGATGCACTCCGTGGTTTTGCCTCTTGAGTTGCTGCATCTATCTGCACAGCTTCCAAAGTGCTTCATACAGTTTGCAAGGGTCAAAGACAACATTCCAAGAGCGCCATGGTGCGCGCCACGTCATAGAAAAATAATGAATTAATAAGGAGCGTGAAAATCAGTCTGCGGCTGGCGTGTGTGGTCAGCGCGGTGTAAGATGCACCGCTTCCAGCCTGTCAGAATTACAAAGAGGAGAGGGGAAGTTTTGAAAGCCGTTAATAGTGAACCTGAGCTCTGTGTGAAGTTAGGTATTTAAGAAAATTTCGAAACAACTCTCGCAGCAAGATAACACTCGAGAGAGTTTATAGCTTGGTTAGCATATGTTGAGATCCTTTCAGAAAACCTTCACTCCTTCCAGTTTATATTTTGAAAACTTGTTTTTGTTGCACAGCGCTTCATCTCTGTAGGTGTTTTGAATAACACTTGAGTCTTAAACAGGTATAAAGGCGAGAACTCATAGACTCAAATGCATTGCTGATGCAAGCTTGGGATTTTAAGCGTTAGAAGGACTGCATTTCTCGACTACAGCTTCGGTAACCAAACATCTTAATTGTCTTTGGAGTAAAGGCCAGCCTATATGCATTCCGGCCGCAATGAAGTGCGTGCAGCGCCTTAGAACAACGCGAAAAAAATTCCGCGCACTCTTTCAGCTGCAGTACAAAACTTGCACACAGAAGTAGAAAAGCACGGAATATGCGTGACCTCGTTTCATTCCGGCCAGACAGTACGCAACAGAAAAGATGGGGCTTAAATTATGCGTGCAAATACGTAACGACGACAGAAGATAAGGGAGAAGCGAAAAGACTGGGGTGTCCGTTGCCTCCCCCTTTTTGCTGTCTCCTTCGTGTTCGTCAAGTAAGCCGACGTCGACTTAAATGGTATGAGCAAACTAGCCCTCCAAAACCGTTTCCATTTTCTTCGGGATCAAATTACAGCAAGACCTTGTTACAGCCAAACGTGAACAAGGTATTTTCATAGCTCCATTGCCGAATTTTTTCTGCTAAGTTCGCTTTAAATGTTTGTACGCGTCAAGCTACTTGAATAGGTCCTTTTAGATCACATTGCACTCAGACTCAACTTACCTCCGCTAATCAACGCTGCTTAATAAGCAAGTGTCCGAACTCCGCATGGTCGTATCTTCGCTTATCTTCGCCGCACATACTTCAGAAAATATTAAAAAAAAAGATCAACATAATAAACACCTTTGGGCATCCTTCAGAGTCCGAGATGCCAGGAGTCTCTGGGCGACCATTTGGTCCAGGCACATCCGGTATATTGATAATGCCGATGCTCCCCAAAAACAGGCCCAAACATTTTCGTCACTAGTCAGGTCGAAGCTGAGACTGCGAGGGAAGAATTTGAAAATATGAGATAGCATTTTTGGACCGTTTGGTTGTTTCATTTCGTTGTTGATACTAAATATTAGAGTGCCGACTAACAACGCCATGAGATGCATAAGTTTTTATTATTTTAGAATCAATTTTTTAGCATTTGTAATCGCACAAATTTTGCGAACACTCGTCAACAAAGGCCTAAAATTTGTAAATTCTAATCCGAATCTAAAAAGAAAACATAATGAGTGTGTTTTGCAAATTCCACCCGTTTCATTTATCCGTCAGTTATATGCAAATAAAATATTTTACTCAAAATGACCACTTCAAAATCAGCTCTCTTTTTTTCGTAAAATCATCCCAGGCGAACACTTGGACCTTATCACGAAGTTGGATAATAGTCACTTCAACCAATATTTCATTTTCAACCCCACGTGTCTAGACCAACTCGGTCCCTTACTCACGGCGTCACGTGAAAAAGGGACTGAGTTGGTTTAGAAACGTTGCGTTAATAATAAATCATTGGTTAGTTTAAGAATTTTTCAACTTTAATGACCAACCCAACAAGAAGTATTTCCGTCGAAGATGTTCTCGTATACATCACTAAGCATTCGGCCTTTTTTTAAATGCTGTGGCCATAAAATAAGCTGAAAATTCCGGGCTCACCTAAGCTCCGGTTAAGTCTATGACACGTTAGAGTTAATTAGCCCCTTAAATGGCTACCAGCATGGAATATTACTTCGCGGCTATAGACGCAGTTTCCGCACTGAGAAATTGAAGACAGCGGACACTTGATTACTTTGTACCGCTCGCGCGCCATCTGATCGCGCAGCGGCCCTCATCAGATCGTGGAGGTTTTCTGGTGGCTGCTGCATGCCAGCGTCACTATGCCACCTGAAGCAAAGAGGGTATCAAAAACCAACTTTTTCTTTCCCGCTCGGCTAATTACTACTTCTGTAATTAGAAGTTCTATAATTCATCATCATCATAAGCATGACAACACTCACTGCAGGGAAAAGGCCTCTCCCATATCTCTCCAACCACCTCTGTGCTGTGCCGGCTCCTGCCACTTTATCCTCTCCGCCCACCAAACTTTCTGTAGCCCCCTGCTACGCTTGCCTTCCCTCGCAATCCAGACTGCTACCCTTAACGGATTACATGCCCTGCCCAAGCCCATTTATTCCTCTCAATTTTTGACTAGAATGTCATTAGCCCGTATTTGATCACTGACTCACCGTGCTGCCTTTCTGTCTCTTAATGTTACACCTATCATTTTCACTTCCATAGCTCGCTGTGTTGTCCTCAACGTAAGCTGAACCCTTTTTCGTTAGCCTCCACGTCTCTACTCCATAGGTGAATGCCGATAAGATACAGTTGTTGTAGACTTTACCTTTTTCTTGAGGGATAGTGATAAACTTCCATTCATGATCTCACAGAACCAGCCGAATGCGCTCCACCCCAATCTTATTTTGGGTATTTCCCTCTCGTGATCCGGAGCAGCGGGCACTACCTGCCTTAAGCACACGTATTCCCTTACTACTTTCAGCGCCTCTCTGCCAATTTCGAACTGCTGTTCTCTTGCGAGACTGTTGAACATAACTTTGGCTTTCTGCATGTCAATTTTTAGCCCCACCGTTCTTCTCTGCCCGTCTAAATCATTGATCATGTTCTGCAGTATTATCCCCGGCTGTTCAAAAGCAAGACCTCTGAATACCTCTTGTAAATAGGCGGTGAATGGAACGTGTTTTCCTACCTGAAATACTTTCTTATTTGACTTTATTGTTCGCTTTATGAAGGACTATGGTGTAGTGCCGGCGCCCACATTTCGCTGGCTGGCCTCTCTGGAAACAAGCGCTGCGCGCCCGCCGTGGCTCAAAGCAGGCACAGACTCTCTCGGACATGTCGCGACGTGCAGCGTGACTCATCCCGCCACGCCGGCGCCGACACGGACCCTTCCTCCTCCCCTCCTCTCCGTCGGTGCGGGCTCCTCCGACGCGTCGCCGGCCGTCGCCTCTCGACCATTGGTCTAATTTGAACGGTGGCCAGTGCCGTGACATGTTTGGAGGATTTGAACTGCTGGCTGCCGCAACCGACAGCGGTGGCTTTAAAAACGGAGCCGCGCTGAGCCCGAGCAGCAGACGGGCAGCAGAAGAGCCATCACGCCGGAGCTACGCTCGCCGCCGGGGCCGCCCTTCTTCTTTGTGCTAGCCCGTGGTGCTCTTGGCCCTTGTATCATGTAAAAGCCCTTGTACATACTGTACATAAAAGTCCTTTGACTCACCGTCGCCTCGACCGTTTCCTGGCTCGGACACCCAGTCCCAACATTGGTGGCAGCGGTGGGATGCCAAAACCCAACAGTGGATGGCAGCTGCGGGATCGACAGGCGTCAGCTACCTCGGCGCGGTGAGTGCCTGATGTTTTCCCCTCAATTCGCCAGACTGCTCTAGCATACGTGATTGTAGTCTAGAGTAGAGCTGTGTCTGTAGCACTGTAGAGAGCTTTGCTGTTTCGAGCCAAGTCGGAGCGCTTTGAAACGAAATCTGGTGCATAGGGAGTAAACGAGGCGTTGTTGGAAAGAATTACTTGCGCGTGTCATACTAGTAGCGCTATAGTAGTGAACGGCAAGGAAATTCTAAGAAAAGGGCAAACTACAAGAGGCTGTTGTGAGCGATGGAGAACTTCAAAGTGAAGGAACTCATCGAAATTTGTGAAGAGTTGGGCATTGATTTGGGCCCCGCAAAACAAAAGCATGCGATTCTTGAGATCATGCGGGAAGAGTAAGTAACGGCTAAGGAAGCCAATGAGGCCTGGGAAGAGATGACAGAACGCCGTGAGTGCGAAGAGGCAGAAAAACAGAAGCTGCTTGAGATAAAACGGCGTGCTCGCGTCAGGAAACTGAGGGGCCTCGAGCTTGAAGCGCATGAGATAAGTTTCGAGAGATATAAAACATTATCCGTTCTGAATGAGACTAATAGTCGGCAGCCGAGAGACAGGCCACGCCCCTTCGTGATCGCCGAGGATATGGCGCAATATTTGGCGGAGTTTGAGAGCGTCTGCTAGAGAAAGCGCGTAGAGCGGAATTTTTTGGCCGCAGGAGTTGTTAGTGTCTTGTGTGTGTCTTGTCTCCTTCTTGGTCTGTGTGTGTTTGCGCTGTTGAACCATCACTATGAATCGACACCAACTAGCCCAATCTGCAGTTCTTCTGAAGTTGTTAGCCCTGCTTTCCAGCGAAGCGTATGACGTTGTCAAGCGCCTATTGGACTGCGGCTTGGCGGACTACGATGAGCTGAAAAGCTTCTTACTGGCGAGATATAACGTGTCACCGCTGGACCTTCGCCAAAGGTACCTGCGAGTGAATAGCACCCCATCGTTTAACGATTTTCCCTACCAGTTTAAAGGCGACATTTTAGAATGGCTCGAAAATGCGGAAGGTTCGGAGGATCGGGACACAGAAGTAGAGTGCGTCGCTGTGGAGCAGCACTGCCAGTGCGGCACAGAGGAACGTAGTCCGTACTTGGCAGATCTAACTGCTGCTGTAACAGTGGGAATTGCCCCGCATTCGCCAACCGAGAAAACCTCTATACCATCGGATAAGGTAGTCACAGCATCGGACGATGCACTTACAGAGGTCTCGCCCATTGAAATTGTGGCGGAATTACCGGAAAGCGGATCTCCTAGCGTGTCGAAAGCAGGAGAAGTTGCCGAATAGGGCAGAGAGGATGTCCGTCTGGACCTTAATGAAAACGCTTGCGCCAACGCAAGCGAAGTAGATGAGGACGGCACACCGTGTTGTGCAGCGCGTTCGGCAGAGATGCAGAAACCCGACACTTACGATCAACGGATGCGGGCGCATATAGAGTTTGTTTGCCGCCGCGGTGGCTCAGTGGCTATGGTGCTCGGTTGCTGACCCGAAAGACGCGGGTTCGATCCCGGCCGCGGCGGCTGGAATTTCTTTGGAGGAGAAATTCTAGAGGCCCGTGTACTGTGCGATATCAGTGCACGTTAAAGAACCCCAGGTGGTCGAAATTTCCGGAGCCCTTCACTACGGCGTCTCTCATAGCCTCAGTCGCTTTGGGACGTTAAACCCCATAAACCAAACCAAACCATATAGAGTTTGCGGACGCGGAGTTGTGCGCTAGTGTTTGCAGTGAGCGGTGCGAAACGAGTCCCGTGCTTTCGCACTGCTCTGAGCTTTGCGACTTTCCAGAAAGCAGCTGCAGTAGCGGGAACACCGCGACTGAGTGCAGAGCCGACCCTCATCCGAAATTGGCTGAAACGCGTCAGGAGCATGACGAGAGCTGTATACCAGCACTCATGTCAGTTGAAAACACTGGTTCGTCTGCGCCTGAAGAAACTAAGGTGCTGGACGACAGTGGAGAACAGAACCTTCCAAACGACATGGGGGTGGTAGACGTCATTCCTTCCGAGAAAGATGAGGACGAACGTGCACTCGTAGAGGCTGACAAGGAAGAGTGCAGTTTGGAGGAGGCTAGTAAAGGCGCCATAGATTGATGTGAGCCAGGTAGCGCAGGTGAATTGGCTGACAATCAAAGTTATGTTGTCAGAGAGCAGACAGAAACCTAGGCGACGGAAGCAACATGTGCTTCCACAGGCGAAAATGAAAGGAAAGCTCACGATAGAAAGCTGCAACCGGAAGAAAAGGAACCGCCAATTCAGGAATGTGAGCTATCGCCACAAGGTGATCCCCAAACAAGAGAAACAGTGCTGCCGTCGAAAGGAGAGGAAAGGCAAGCTCAAGAGAGAGAGCTGTCACCGAAAGACGATGAAAGGCAGGCATAAGAAAGACGGGGGCTGCCGAAAAGAGAGAAGGGGCAAGCGCGCGGAAACGGGTTGCGACCATCGGAAGCGCCAGCGTTGCCGGCAAAATGACTTCAGTAAAGCCATTCACGTTGTTAGCCCTGAAACTAGAGTCAGAATCAGAGCTAAAGAAGTGTTCGAGGCGTCGCTATCGCGCAAAGCGAAGCGCATCAGTGTGTCGAGGCACATAGATCTGAGCAGTCGAATAAACTGCAAAAATAAATCGTACAAGTATTCGCGCGGGAAAGAGTATCTTAGGAGGAAACCGAGATACAAGAGAGCGCTGCCCGTGAGGCGAAAAATTAAGGAGCGGGACAAGTGTGAATCTTGCCGCCAGCTCAGAGAGAGCGAGACGCGAAAAGGCGCGTGCTCTCAGGACGGCTCTCGCTTTCCGCTGCAGTCACGGGAGAAACTGCACTCCCAGAGAAAGCGGCACGCGCGCGCAGAGAAAACGCGTGCACGGCTCAAAAAGTGCAAGATTTTACGGGGCCGTAGTGGCAGAGGCAAGAAGAAACCGCCTAAGCGCTCGGCCAAGCTTAGCTATCGCGATGGGAAGCCGCGTGTCAGGATAACGCTCCCCAGTAGGCGTAAATTCAAAAGGCTGGGTAGAGGCGAACCACACATCGAGCGGAAAGGCAAACGGGTGCGCGAGAAATTAAAGCCTTGTGGAAGGTCTCACTTGCCGCCAGAAACAAAGAAAAAGAAAGAAAGGTCCCACCGGAAGCGTTGCGCACTCGCTACGGAACGTCGCGACTGGCGCGCGAAGCGCAAAGAAAGGGACAAGTCGCAAGTCAATGAAAGCGAATTGTTCTCGTCTCGTTCTTCCCGTAGAAACTGGAAAGACAAGTACAGAGAGAGGGAGGAAAGCGCAGCCACGTGAAAGAGACAGTAGCTGCCACGGTACAGAGAGAGAGAGAAAAAAAAGCGCAGCCACAGTGAAAGAGGCAGACACTTTAGCTTCCACGTTAGCGAGTATTATTTAACGTCAGTTGGAAGCGAGGTAAACGCGAACGCAGACGCACTAAGCTGTGCGTTGTAAGCAAGGCTGCCTTCGCCTCCTCGTGACATACATTTTGTCTCTTCGCGAACAGCTGTTCAGTTCGCTCGTACATCGAGAAAAAAATTATGTCCTCATTTGTGGCCTCAGCTAAGTGTTTTCCTGGCCGAGTGATCTCAAGAGAGCAAATTTATTTTGCATTCATTTCATTCCGTGTTACATGTTTGACAGTTTGTTTCAGTTAATTACTTTCAAGCTCTTCTATCCCACATGTGTCTCTTGTAGAAGAGGGAACAAAAAGGGGACAGAAATATAGCCAGCACAGTTTTGTGACCTTAAGTCTGGTGTTTTGACGGGTGACAGAGGGCACTTGCTCGTGTTGGGTGTTGCCTGTTGTCGGTCGGTTCTTGGCAACATGCAGAACGATCAACGACCGATGCTGAGAACCAAGCTCTTCCGAAGGACCGAGGGAAGCTGATCCAGTCACCTGGGCGACAAGGCGGCGGTGCAGTGATCCTGTCCTGACGAGCGGGACCTGTTCTCGGAAAGGAGCCTGGAGCTACCTGCGGCTGAACACCGGACGAGAACTTGGAGGAGCCTGGCGTACGAGCGCGCCCCGCATCCGAGCCACGCGGAAGTAGCTCGTCTTCGTGGCGCATTGTCTGGCGGCGGTGGTGCTGTAGTGCCGGCGCCCACATTTCGCTGGCTGGCCTCTCTGGAAACAAGCGCTGCGCGTCCGCCGTCGCTCAAAGCAGGCCCAGACTCTCTCGGACATGTCGCGATGTGCAGCGTAACTCATCCCGCCACGCTGGCGCCGACACGGACCCTTCCTCCTCCCCTCCTCTCCGTCGGTGCGGGCTCCTCCGACGCGTCGCCGGCCGTCGCCTCTCGACCATTGGTCTAATTTGAATGGTGGCCAGTGCCGTGACCTGATTGGAGGATTTGAACTGCTGGCTGCCGCAACCGACAGCGGTGGCTTTAAAAACGGAGCCGCGCTGAGCCCGAGCAGCAGACGGGCAGCAGAAGAGCCATCACGCCGGAGCTACGCTCGCCGCCGGGGCCGCCCTTCTTCTTTGTGCTAGCCCGTGGTGCTATTGGCCCTTGTATCATGTAAAAGCCCTTGCACATACTGTACATAAAAGTCCTTTGACTCACCGTCGCCTCGACCGTTTCCTGGCTCGGACACCCAGTCCCAACAATGGCAGCTGTGCAGCCGCAACTGATATCTTTCAGTACTTTTACATAACTCTCTTCTACGCCCTGCTTTCACTATGCTTTCATTACTGCTGATGTTTCTACTGAGTCAAATGCTTTCTGGTAATCTATGAAGGCTATTAGGGGTTCGTTGTATTCGGTACATTTTTCTGTCAGTGTGAATATGATCTATAGTCGAGTAACCATTACGAATGCCTGCCTCAACACACGTACTAATGATTATTATACTAATTACACGCGTACTGATCACCATCTATTCGTAAAAGGCCACTTAACGTGAAAAAGAACCTGACATAAATATTAACCTTTTTTCTACCGACGCCACAAAATACTGCCGGGAAAGTGAAAGAAGAAATGACAATGCTTTGCTTTTGGGATCGGTACTGCTGATTGCGAATACTTACTCTCCAGCGTACTCTTTGATATCCAGATCGCCGAGTGGCTGAACCGTGGAGTTGGAAGAAAACGAGTCCACAAGAATCTTCGCAACAAACGTGGTCGGAGCGATCAGTATGACTAGGAACTGCATGCAGTCCGTCCACACCACACCTCGGAGTCCTCCCTGATAGAATGAAGTAATTGTAATGGTTAGTATACCTCACACATCGGAGTTCTCCCTGATAGACTGAAATAATGGTAATGGTTAGTATCCTTTGCACAACAAGGATTGTCTGTTATAATGAAACAGGCAAGTAGGACTGCGGTTAGTAAACCACCTCGCATGATCTGCCTTCTAACGTGTTGTATGTGAAACTAAACACAAAGGGAAACCTTTTTGCATCGGTAATTGCACGGAGCTGGAACGAGAAAGTAGCGACGAAGATAAAATTGAAAAAATCTTTGGTAATAAAATTCCATAGGATACCGTGCATTATTCAATTAGTGTAGTCAGCCAATCGGAATGATTTGCGAGCTGTTAGAAGCAGTTAAAACACTTCTACATCAGCAGAGTTGTTCTTGATAGGTACGTATAGAGATGAAAAAGAAGGTTTGAGACCATTAACCCGGCGTCTTTTTGAGGAATGGGCAGCGACTGCTCTACGACAACTACTTGGAATTTTTTTAAACTTTATTCGAGGCCCGCATTTTGTAGTGTAACCTCAATATCCTTGATGGCTGAAGCAAGTCTGCGAATTATGGTCTCAGTTCAAGGCTGAACCAGGCAGTTGTGATGGCGCCATACTACTGTAGCACCCATGCTGGTGAGGTCGTTTAGCCTGGATGAAGTTGCTTCTTTGAATTACGCGTTTTTCTTTAAACAAACGTGAGTACCTCCGGTAACAAACAGCTTGCTCCATGATGTCAGGCACAGTGCATGAGGCTGTAGCAGCCGTTTTTTTCGTCACTTTCAATGAATTCTCGACCTCTATGAAGAAAACACTGTCTCGAAGCAAATAATTTCTATTAGAGCACTTACGAAACATCTTTCTCTATGGCGCCGCGTTGGCTCTGCGGTTCTGGTGCCTGACTGCTGACCCGAAAGAAGCGTGTTTGACCCCGGCCGCCGTGGTCGAATTCGGATGGAGACGAAATTCTAGATGCTTGTGTACTGTGCGATGTCAGTGCACGTTAAAGAACCCCAGGTGGTTGAAATTTCCGAAGCCATTGACTACGGCGTCCCTCATAGCCTGAATCGCTTTGGGACGTCAAATCCCGACAAACCTACGAACTCTTTCTACCATTTTTGCAGCTGAAAAAAACAGTTACATATAGTTACATTTCACTCAAAGATCAAGGTCTCCGAAACGGCAGTAATGCCATATAAGCTAGCGGCATGTAACCATTTTTATCACAAAAGCAGAAAAGTAATTCATAACAGTGAAAACGTAAAGGCAAATAGATCACCGAGAACACTACCTACCAGTACCGTGTAGAGCGTCCCTGCTAACCCTATAGCAATGTTGCTCCAGAACAAGGGAGCCTTGAAAACTGAAATATAGAAAGAAATTTACGAGTCTCAAAAGCAATCATCTGAAGGTATGAAGCCAGCTTGCGTGTGCTTTTTTTCTCAATATATATCCTCATTGCCCTGACGTTGTAAATATTCTTAGGAGTTTTATTTTTTCCTTTAAATCTTGGCAGGCTCTTTTTCGCCGCCAGCGTTGAGTCGTCGCATTGTTTCTTGTTCTCCACACAGCTGAAGTTATGTGCAATTGGGCTCTGAGATGCTGCTCGTCACCGCGAAATAGATTCGCGATCAGGTTCGACCGATACTGCGCTGTTCGTGGCGCTCCGGGAGGATGCAGTCCCGTTATCCGGAATGTTTTAGTGATGCTAAGAAGCGTCTCAGTGACACGGTGTTTTATTTTCTGACGGATGAATCTCCCGAATACTGATGCTCCTCCGGTGCGCTCTCGAAAGCAGAGTTCTTCAGTATTACCTACAGAGAAAGCTGGCGGCGCTATACTTCATCTATTTCATCCATCATGGAGAGGCGCAAATGCCGCCTCTCTAGGCGGTCTCTAGGCAGTGTATAGTCTTTTTATAAACTCTATGGCTTCCTATAGATATTTATTTTCGTCTATTCATAATCTATAGACTGTCTCTGGCAGAAGTATACTAAAAGTATATGGCCATAAATCTATAGATTGTCTAAAGACCGTTTATAGCATTCGTATTTATTATAATTGGTCTATAGGATTGGTCTATAGAGAGTCTATAGACTTTATGGACAAAAATCTATGGACGGTCTATAGACTATGTAAAAAAATTTTTGTTAGGGCGAGAAGATGAGGTTTTTCGCATTTGGCGCCACTATCACTTGGCGTGAATCGTTGTCTCAACAGCAGCAATATGACTGTTCTTGAGGCAAACCTCGACGAGATGCTGTGAAAATTTCGATACCAGCCCAACATCGAAGTTTAACTTGCGTTAAAATTATTGAAGGAGTGTAAAACGCAGTATGGAAATAATTTATTCTGCGCATAGAGGAGAGCCTTGCGGTCCAGGTACCGATTTCTAGGCGAATGAACATTTTCGGCCCAAAGCTAGTCAAGCCAAATACGAAACCTTCTCTTCACGGGATTCTATCTGCGGATGATCCGCTCTTTAATGAAACTCGCGTACGGAGTGGCGTCAGCTTTCTCTCCATGAAATGTTCAGAAAGTCTCCCATAGACAGTGAGGCCACATTGTCATTCGCACTGTATGTAAATTCCTGAGTTTTATGTGAACAGTCTGTTACGCTCAGTCATGCCATAAATCGGCACCTCCGGAAAAGCTTAGTGTGAACTCCCCTCCAGCGTGACAGTTTATCTGCGACTGGCGCGCTGTTGCTGTTTGCTAGACGTGTCGGAACTGTGAAGTGAAACTGGCAAGTGCTGCAGTCAATGGGATGAGCTAACCGCAGTAGTAGTATTCAATAAAGAGTTTAATACATTGATTAGAGCTGCGCAGTTATGTAGCAATAAAACACATGCCACAATTTCTAAAATAAACACATCGGAGCGTTCGCATATCATATTTTGTGTGGTGCGTCTATTTCCCATGTAAATAAATTCTTGATGTACAGTCGCGAGTAAAAATGATTAGCACAAGTGATCGATCACTGGTGAAAAATAATCGCCACTCGCGGCGCTCTGGTTCACGAAAACACCAAAAACGAGAATGGCAGCCCTTCTTCAATCCTCAGTCTTACGAGAGGTTCAACAAGAAGTCAATGAATGCAAGAAATTCAATTATAATTTCTCTCTTAAGCCCAGGCGGTTGTGGCTCTGTTGCGCAATTTTTTTTACTCGTCTCTGCACTTGAAGATTTTGGCTGGTGACTTTCGCGGGGTACGGTTAAGGCACTTCTCGCGAAGGAATGGTTCATGACGATGAAGTGTTGACTTAAGCTCTTCCATTATTTTAGGTGGTGAATTAAAAAAAATATTGAAAAGCCAGTTCAGGTCACCATATTGCAGGTTTTCTTTAGGTAGTTGTCAAGCCTAATTGTAAGCGGCAGTTTTATGGTCGGGATGAGAGGATTTCATTGTTCCACTTTTATTTTTCGGAAAAAAATAGTTTGCATTCGATTGCATTTCGTCCCGCCTTGGGAAGAAAACAATAATGCATGCCATACTGTGCACGATAATACTACAGAAGATCGAATGCCATACTGTACCTGTGACAAGTGTGAGTGATGCCGCGAAAATGGAGATAGCTGCTACGCTTTGCTGCAGAGAACAAGGAGGGTGCAGATATATCAAGAAATTAAAGGACATGAAAGAACGCTACACAAATTTTCAGGTTGCGCTTAAAAATATAACATCATATATAGGCAGGAGTTTGTGTGGGTGTCTCATAATTTACTTTTATCTCTGCCGATCTATATTTGGAGGTATAAGCTTGACAACGTGCGAATGGCGAAACGATGTCGATTGCACGGCACCTATGAAAATAGGGGACGTCTAGGTGACGCCTAGCTGGTTTCGAGATAACACAAGGACTTCGCTAGGCTCGCTAAGGACGATCTAATACAATCATACACGCCTCACGCAAAAATAGAAAGAGATTACCTGTGATGTTTCAAGTCTTATGACTTGAATTTGACGCCATTATGGTTCTCGAAGCGCCCGCGAGGCCTCCAATGGCGCCCTGGCGCCCGCTAAGCGTTACAGACCAAGCGCTAAGCGTTACAGACCATCCGTTACAGCACTGATCAACTTGGCGAGGCGACAAGGTCCTTACGGAACCACCCAGAAGCAGCTCTTGGCGCTTCGGATTTGAGTTCGGGTGAACCCTCTTCTGGCTCCTCCTGGCCAGAAACTTTGTATAACCGAGTGAGTAGCGACTTTCACTCAGTGCCGGGAATCTCGAATAATGTAGCAGCATCTCTCTTCTGATTTCACAGCGCACGCTAAGACTAAGCAGTAAAGAGAAATTTAGTAACACCGCTATAAGTGAGTAACGTTTTCACCGCCCAGAAAAGAAAAATATGTCAGGCGGTTGCAGATATTTTCTCAAAGCGGAGTCCAGATGAAATGCTCAGAGTATAATAACCTCACTCTTACTGAAGGCTAAGTGATGTTCAATTTTTGGCGCGGTGCACATTTATTGAATAGTGTTTAACGGTATAGTGCGATCCCTAACGTTGAAAATACGAGTACGTAGGGGCACTTTTTAATATTCGTGCATTTATGTTTGCTCCTTACATATATTACCGGAGGCACTTTTTTGCTGCTGAGTGTTCATATTCATAATTGGTCGTGTGATTAGATATAATAAGCTAGCTTTCGAACACTAACGAGACCTCGACGACAAAGTTTTGTGGCTACCAGGAATCTGGCGTTGAAATTCTTGACAGAAAATGCAAAAGGTATGCAACTTTTGTGACTGACCGAATTTTTTCAAAGTTTGTAAGATGCTTGGTTTAGGTTTGGTTTGGTTTATGGGGTTTAACGTCCCAAAGCGACTGAGGCTATGAGGGACGCCGTAGTGGAGGGCTCCGGAAATTTCGACCACCTGGGGTTCTCTAACGTGCACTGACATCGCACAGTACACGGGCCTCGAATTTCTCAGTCTGTAAAAGCCGCATATTTACGCACACGAGTCACGTGTTAGCCAAAGTATTTTTCCAGGAAACGCGAACGGTTGTTGCTTGCGCCCGCTGCAGATTCCTGATTTGCTAGGAATGCATCTACTTGTGTCAATGCCCCATAGATTATGATAGAAAATAAACCTCGATATGATCCTTTTGGACGCCAATTTGATAAAAGCGAAGACCTGAAGCAACATTTTCCTAACAAAATACAAAACCTTGTCTCCCGCGGCTTATACTGAATGGCAGGAATTTGCTCGCCAGAAGACTGGCAGTAGCAGTGTGACTTGTTACGGTGCATTGATTTCAGAAATTGTTATTCCAATAAATTCCGAGAAAGAGTGCCGAATCTTCGCTTGCTTACCGTGAGAAATATGTAGATGGCGCAAGCAGTCAGTGATATAGCCCGGTTGAAGCGCAGACGAAGGTACTGCACGAATAAGAAAACAGTACCCTAATACTTAGCACAAATACGTAATCCAATATTCTGTGTTCCCTAAACCACTGTTCTGCTTTTGTATAAACTTGTCCTAAGGCTTACACAGTGTCATCAGTTGCTGTATGCCTGCAGATATTCCGCAAATAACGATTTTATCTTACCATCAAAACAAATACACGGGTATCATCTTGATTTCAATGATGGACAGCCTTTATCAAAGGTTTACAGCCCCATGGATTTGCTTCGGGGTGAGGTTGTGTGGTTATGCTGAGGTTGAGGTTATGCATAATCAGTGTTGCATATGTTGAGGAATAATGCGATCTTGATGCAAGATAATAGCAATTGAGAAATTGCTCTCCGAAAATACAAAGTATAGGCACGTAGAAATACAAAAATGCATACACACAGACTAATCAAAAAGAATACTGCGGCAAGCTAACAACCACAATAATTTTAAATTCTCTTTAAATAAATGCAATGACTTCTTCATCACAACTTCATTAGAGAGACTGTTCTAGTCAGTGGTGGTCTTTGGAAAAAAGCGTATTTTAAAACAATTAACCTGCGAGTTCAAAGGTATTGTTGCAGGAGAATGACGATTTTTAGAATGATAACCAGGGTAATAAGGAAAAATATTGCAGTGTTCCGTTTATAGTAAATAGTAATTAGGTGGGCGAAAAGTTTAAACGAAGATGGACGATTTCTGTTGGGAATAGAAGTTCAGCCGTTTATATTAAGCAAGTCACAGATGGATGTGCTCCCAAATGAGCTGTATAAAAACCTCACTGCTTTTTTCTGAAATCTGTGTATGTTAATAATGTTTTTCTTTGTTAAATTATTGCAGATTATCATTGCATACCTTAGCATGTGCCAAATAATAGTGTTATAGGGGAGGAGCATGCAGCAGGGGTCTCTCACTTGAGCGGGCATCGTAAGGGAAATGCTTTTGGTGAGAGTTCGCTGAAACGCAGTCAGCATGCATCGCCTAAGAGAGGTTATCAGATACCTTCGGAGCGTAGGAGTAACTGCGAAAGTAGGTACTTCCACGTGTGCTACTACATGGCTTAGAAGCTATCTCCCCCTCTCGCTGGGCAGT